>NC_060141.1:491822969-492123424 GCF_021461385.2 Schistocerca piceifrons
ATCGTATACTGCTGGTTAAAAATAGTACACTCTTTTAGAGGTTTCTAATTCGCTCAAGATTTATTGTTACAACAGTGTATATGGAGTACTTGAAATTATTAAACTTACAGATAAGCAGCAGAAGCGGTTCTGACGTACTAGATATCGACCTATGCTGGAACACTCATATTAGATCGTGGTGTACCCTCCACGGGCGGCAGTACAAGCAGTGACTCTGGCATCCGGTCGACCGCACAGATGGCAAACACTGGTCTTGGATATGTTATGCCACTCCTGCTCAACCTGTTCACGTAGTTGTGTGATAGTTGTTGGTTGACAAGACGCACGAGCACTTCTCGTCCCATCACGTCACACACGTGTTCGGTTGGAGACAAGTCTGGAGAACGTGCTGGCCAGAGATGGTGCTGCGCCTCTTGCAGAGCAGTTTGATTTTCACAGGCACTTTGTGGGTGACCATTATCCTCATGGATCAACACATGACCTCCCGCTTCCAAGAACGGGAAAAGAATGGGTCTCACAGCAGTCTGCACCTACGAACGCAGGTAAGTGTCCTCTCCAGAAATACCAAACGTGAATGACATTTGTAATTTTTCACACTCCAGACCTGATGGCCAGTGGTGGGGCATGTGTGCGTTGGGCGAATGTACTCTACGAGACAGCGCTCTTCATGTCTCCGTCGTACTTGCAAACGACCATTACTTGCGTGCAGCTAGAATCAGCTATCGTCGCTGAAGGCCACGCCGCGCAGTTCCATCTTCCAAGTGATCCTCTGACGGCACCAGTCGAACTGCGCACGTCTGTGTTGTGGCGTGAGTGGAAGACGGGCTAGAGGTGTGCGTGCCCGTAGTCCCACTCCTAATAATCGGTTTACAACAATTCGTGTTGACACGTATGAATGGTTCGAATGGCTCTGCGCGCTATGGGACTTAACATCTGAGGTCATCAGTCCCCTAGAACTTAGAACTACTTAAACCTAACTAACCTACGGACATCACACACATCCATGCCCGAGGCAGGATTCCAACCTGCGACCGTAGCAGTCGCGCGGTTCTTGACTAAAGCACTTAGAACCGCTCGGCCACCGCGGCCGGCTGTTGACACGTCTGGACTCATTAGCCCTGACCTATGCTGTGGTAGCTGTGCGATCTACCCTTAGGCCTACAATACGACGATCCTGGAGAGCTTCTCTGCTGTGTCAACGTCCAGAACCTCGACTACGGATGTGACAATGTTCACGTGATCTGGTACCAGCTTCGTGACACATCTGACACATCACGTCCAACTTGTGTGACAATGCTCCGAAATGACCAGCCCACCACTGGGAAGGGCCCCTTTCAAACTGTTCAGTTCGGTGTAGGAAGAACGAGTGCGTGTCCGTGGCACCACACTGTGTCTTCGGGTTGTGAGCATTCCGTATTGAAGGGTAGACGCAGATAGCGTTCTGGTAGTTACGAAATTACGATATCTGTTGCCGGGTGATTTTGAAACCATCATCACTAAGTCTGCTATCTACCAACAGGAACATGAAGTCATCGGATCAAACTCGATATCGTCTTTTCAGGTGTATCAGTTTTATTTTCCAGCAGTGTATTTACAACAACGTAGCGGCAAAAATATTAGGTTGCACATCTGTGTTCTGGTGTCACAACAGATCATGTGTGAAGGCGACAGGGAATAACTGCCACGGCACTGCAGGGAACTGCAGAGGATACAAGCTGTTGGAATATACCTAACAAGTAATTGAGGACATAAAGTGCAAGTGCTTCTCCGAAATGAAGAACCTGGCACAGGAGAGGAATCAGTAGCTTTCTCTTGCAGAGAAAGAAAAGACCATCGAAAATAAATAAGAAAAATGAGAGCTCACACAGAAAGATTATTGTGTTCAGTTTTTTCTCGTGCTATTGGAACTGGAACGTAGGGAAATAGTCTGAAGGAGGCTCGATGAACCCTCTGACAGGCACTTACGGTGGTCTGTAGGGTGATCATGTGGATACAGAAGTCCAGTAGACTGCGCCGCGTCGCCTCTGTGAAGAGCCAACGTGCTGTGTGGACGAGGCAAACGCAGCCCGGTCGGTTTACTCGGAGCTTATTTGGCGCCGCGCTGAAGGGTGCAGAGGCGTACCGCGGCAGGTGAGAGCAACAGCTGCGGGCGGCAATAAGCGCGTGGTGACACTACGCCGACGCCGACGCCGGTGGCGGCGACCGCAGGGCGCACGTGCAGAGCGGCGGCGTCCACCGCCCCTTCCCCAGCCGCCAGCCGCCCCCGGCTCCACGCCGCTACCCACGCCGGATCAGTGGCCACGACGCGCGCGCCGCGGACGCAGGCCGCACCGCCAGCCACGGACATGGACCCCAGCGACGCCGACGCCGAAGCTGGATGCTGCGCCGAAGACGGCGGCAGCGCCGACGACGGGGGCGGCAACGGCAGCAGCGGCGAAGGGGGCGGCGGCGCGCCGCATGAAGGTAACCTGCGCCTCGTAGTAGCAGCTTCTGTCCAAGCCGATGAGTGGAAAGGAGCTAACTGGGAGTGAATTATTTTTACTTGACTGACCGCAAGGAAGTACAATAACCCGGTACTATATTAGTCCTAGCTTGTTTCTCTGGATCTGAAGAAACTCACTTCGTTAGTAACTGACCAACTTTGTGGTACTTTCATCTATTATGGCAAAACGGTGCTAAGTATCTTCTTTGTTTGTGTTCATCAGTGTTTCCGAATCCTTCCAACAAGTGCATTTCTTTTAACGGGGGTAGGACGTCAAACCGGCCGTCTTGGAGCAGGAGAGACACCACAGGACAATTTAGTTTCCACTGTCTATATTTTTACGAATAAATGCATTAAACTTTGTCAGCATGACGAGGTATGATTCAGGTTTCACAATCATGGCAGTGGAAGTTCAAAAACAAAACAAAATAATTTTTTTTTAAATGTGAAAATTCATCATTATTTCATTTCTATTGGCTGCGTTTGTTGCTATAGGTACACGTTTCTTCATAAGTAGGAGGGAATATTCGATGAATTTTCCACAGCATACAAACCATACTTACAGGTGTACGAAACTGTAGAAATTAATTAATTTATGAAAAAATGAGTGTACTGTTATATTTTAAACTTCATGTTTAGAAAAAACTCCAATTTTATAGTCAATTATCTCGTTTTTTACCACAGTTTTAATAGATTTAGAAAATTCTACAGTTTCATACACCTGTAAGTATGGTTTGTATGCTGTGCAAAATTCATTGAAGAATCTCCCTTACTTATGAAGAAAAGTGTACCTATAAAATTAATGCAGCCAATGGTAAGTGAAAAAAAGGTGAAATACAAATGTAGAAAAAGTAATTTTTTTTATATTTTTGAACATCCACCACTATAAGTGTAAATCCTGAATCCTTTCTGGTCATTCTGACAAAGTTTTATGAATTTATGTTTAAAAGTATAGACAGTGGAAATTAAAATGTCCTGTGGTGTCTCTCCTGCTTCAAGTCGTCCCGTTTGACGTCGTACCCCCCTTATATATCTTCCTTTGTTGTGGAACCCACGCTTGCTTTCTATACTACAAGGTATCCCGTAAAAGACACCGACAAACCTTAGTGTTAGGTTCTTTATGCGGAAATAAGTTAAAAATTGATAGTAAACACGAACACTTAAGTGCATATTTTAAGAGATACGGGCAGTTGTTCATCTTAGATACTATGAAACTGATCTCTTCCACTGCAAGGTCCTTGCTTTCCATATATTGGAAGGAGAATGTATTTACCAAAACAAGTCAAAATGTCTAGTGAATAATGTCTCTAAGGCGCATACCTTCAGAGCTATGACCACTTGTTCATCTTCGCTAGTGTGGAACACATCTAAAGAAAAATGACTCATAGCCCCTATGATATGCATTTTACAGCCCATTTTTACTACACTTCTTTATATTTGTTTTGGTCCATGCTGCCTACATAAAAGGTAAGGGATTTGCTGTAGAACAGATGTGTTTCCTAGTATCTAAGATGAAAAAGTGCTCATATCTTTCAACATACGTACTTGTTTACGATATATTTTTATTTGTTCTAAGGAACTTATCCCTAAAGTTTGTTGGTGTTTCTTTGGGACACCTATGCATTAATGCAGCATTCTGCAACTGAATTATTTTCAACAGAAATGACAGTTATTTTAAAATATATCTATTTTCTTCGGAAACTAGTTTCAAAATTAACCCATGACTTCTTAAAGTAACAATAGTTTAAAGCATCATAATCAAACACGGCGTTTAAATTTAAATTTTAGTGATATGAATGGAGCTCATTTCAATTTTCAGACTTTTACTTAATATTAGGCTCTTTGGATGAAATCTTAATGCTCATGACAGATTCGGCATCGTACCTATTGCGGTATTTATTTTTAGTCGACGTATAAACTGCAAACACAATTTCATTCGTTATGTGATTGCAAGTGCTAAAAGTGCCAACATGGCTTCTGTGAGATTTATTGATATTCATCTTTCAATGTGCCCAGAATTTCGCTAAGGGTATTAATTTAAATTTTTCTTTCACCAATGGATCCCGTTTCAGTCCAGGATACGATTCGAATTATTTTGCTGACAATTACAATAAAGAAATCTTTAACCCACAATTAATTTTTTCAATAAATCTACTATTCATTTCGAAAATACAAATTATAATAACTTCTTCCGTAAATGCAGCTCTCATCCATCGTCTTCCTCTTCCAAAAAGTCTTTTATTGTTGGGAAGATATCAGAGTATTTAGAGCACACGTAAAGTGCCCGATCTTCAGGTGAAGACTTTATGTGTATTACCTTTATGTACTTGTTCACATGCAAGGGTTAAATCAACTTCGTTCAACTTCCTGAAGAAGTTCCTGTTACTCTCACGTCTTGTGCAGTCGTTCCTCATTGCTGAGTTGGCCATCTGCGAGGTTGCCTTCTGGCCGCTGCCCAAAACGGCCTTTCAAGGTATCACATTAGTATCGACTACACAAATTAACAAGTACAATGGAGCATTGGTTGCCATTCACCGCATTTTATTACTTCGTATTTATTTTTTTTGTTTATTTCTTAATCGTTATGATGAAAGGAACATAAATTTCACCGAGACATTGAACGATCCGCACGGAACCCCTACCATCGGCAGAACAAAGTTTATAAGACATTACTATGCATCACAAATAAATATTGCATGGGTCGGATATTTTGAAATTTAATAATTATTCATTTCTTGTAAAAATAGATGCATAGGGTAACCTTCATTATAAAAACCAGTAAATTTGTTAAAATGTGACTAGAGATGAATAAATTCAAGAAATTTTTACGTCACGGACATCAGTTGCAAAAGCCTACGTTATTATGTAATTCAGCAAAGTCACTCGCTTTCCGCCAAAATTATCAACTATCTTCAACTAAAAATATGTATTTCCAAATGATATTTTCGTCATAGGCATGAAATATAATACAAATGCTTTGGTGAATACAAAATTACTCGTGGCCAGCTCTTACCCTATACCGTAAGCATTCTCCCTAACAGCTGGTATACAGTGTTCCTCATTCAGACAACTCTTATAGATCTGACCAATGTCACATCTAGTAGAAAAATGACACTTCTTTGAAACAAACTTTTCTTTCATACCTCCTGCAGGTAAAATTCATTGATATATAGTGGCACAGTTTCTCCCAAACTTGCTGCTA
This sequence comes from Schistocerca piceifrons, assembly GCF_021461385.2. Taxonomy (NCBI): domain Eukaryota; kingdom Metazoa; phylum Arthropoda; class Insecta; order Orthoptera; family Acrididae; genus Schistocerca; species Schistocerca piceifrons. The sequence continues at coordinate 491,828,654 of NC_060141.1, forward strand.
CTGGTCCTATTGCTTCCTCCAATTGTGAAGTCTTACTTCCCCCACAGTTGAGTTGTTTCACTTTTCCGACTCTGCTATATTCACTTTTAGCGTGTACCGTTATGATATTATCATTTAAGGTACAATTTGACCACTGTCCTTAGCTTGTTTATCTTAACGCTAATTCACTTCTAATAATTATATCCACTTCATTTAGTACTAATAGTTCCATTAACTCAAAAGAAAGCTGGGTATGAGTTTAAGTTACTGCCTAGGAAGAAGTCAATAAGACATACTACAAGTTCACCTTTCTGTAACCTCATTCAGGAGATCAACCGTAACCGTTCTCAAATAGACAATTCCGGGATTCTTCTTACGTGATTTTTCTAAATCACGGATAAGTGGAAATCTGGATCGCTAGGTAATGACCTCAAAACAGAATTCGTGTGCTCTGTGCTACGAGTGTTGCACCTTCGACAATATCGACCAAAACGGCAGTGTCACATCTGAATCTTCCTAGCTGTTCGGCTTTCACATTCGTTCCTCACCATGAAAATTTCTTGCACTTCTTTCATCATTACTCCGGGGTACCAGTCAAAGAACGAAAGTGGTATTCTACTACAGTCTCTTTTAGCAGACCTAGTACTGCTTCGATATACACGAAATTTCGGCTACTTTATTATTCTAAGCGTTCTGTGTAACGTCGTGGCAGTACAGCCAGGAAGACTAACGAAATGACACAGCTTGCAGAAGCGTACGTATTAACAACAGATGCAAATAGTTGGAACCGTTCATTGAATCTCTTTCAAGACAATATTTTTCCATTTAAATTCTCTTTGTTTTTCTTATTCCAAGTTTGTTTTTCTTTGGCGGTGGCGATAATTCATGTTTTTCTACGTTTTATCTCTACGTTTCATGTGACTTTCAACATATAATATTTCGTTCTTTCAAATGCTAATTCAGATTAAACTCTATAATACCGTCCATCCAAAATAGCAGGATCAGAATAGCATCCATTGCAATTTTACTTTTTTTGGGAGCGTAAATGGTCCCCAGTCAACATCTATTAAGTTTTATATCCCACTTTTGTGCATTACACTATTCAACTACTCACGATTGTGAATTATCAAACTGATGTTTAAGGCATCTGGGAGAGAGTTAATGAGCTGAAGTCGGAAGAAAGCTGTCTGGTAACGGCAACAACGTTGGCCCGCTATGCCAGTCACTTTCAAGATGAGCCGTGGATTTAGTTGTGTAATCCATGCCATGTCGATAGTTCGAGATTTAACACATTGATGACAGGCGACTAATGTTTCTAGTATCGGCCTGTTATAGTTTAACCTGAATACCTATCTGCTAAGTTGTGATACACTGTAAGGAAGTTAATACAACTGTTAATGCTGTGGGCTTTTGGTCGGATTTCTGTCCAGTAGTAGTGTTTCAGAGTTTCGTTCGTTTCCACAAATCTTCTAAGGCAAATAAGAGGGTGGTTCATCAACTATCACAGCTGCCGTTACCCTTATAGATCTTTCCCTAGTTGCCCTGTAACTTTGTTTCTAATGATCGTGACGTTCATCTGACGTTTTTCGTGAATACTGCAGGGTGAAATGGTGATGGCTCTAATCGTCCCTCCGAGGTATGTGTAATAATAGACAGTGAATTTTAGCTCGCATTACACCACGCATTTTAAAGAATAATTACTAGTTCACAAATAGCTTGTATACTATTTGCTTATCTTTATACTTGTTTGGTACTGGTCACTATTGAACATCCTATGTGCAGCGACTCTTCTTTCATCTTCCGGTAATTTCCTCCAGTTTTAAAGTCACTCAATATTGCAAGTCGTCTTCTTCCTTTTGCTCCCTTGCGAGTGATCTTTATTTCGCTGACTTCGTTACCGTCTGTTTATGTGGAACATGTAGTGAACAGCCCTGACATTCTATGGATAGCACTGGGTATCTGCTCCCATACGTCTGTCGTATCGGCAATAAATAACTTACAAAAGCGTTCCTTGCAAGTGTGCGCTAATCAAAATTGCTACTGAAGTTCCGAAGATTAACTTTCACAAACAAGACAGAAAAACACCTCGTTTTCAGTGTTTCGGTTCTGGTTAAGCTGCGATGGTCTCTGCAGTTGCAGCGGTTGCTTACTTCTTTTCCCGCCAGATACCGCCTCCCTTTTAGCAGACCAGGTCATACCTCCCATCGTATCCAGAATGAGATTTTCACTCTGCAGCGAAGTGTGCGCTGATATGAAACTTCCTGGTAGATTAAAACTGTGTTCCGGACCGAGACTCGAACTCGGAACCTTTGCCTTTCGAGGGCAAGTGCTCTACCAACTGAGCTACCCAAGCACGGGGCGTGTCGTGCTTGGGTAGTTCAGTTGGTACAGCACTTGCCCTCGAAAGGCAAAGGTTCCGAGTTCGAGTCTCGATCCAGCACACAGTTTTAAGCCTCCAGAAAGTTTCACCTTCCATCGTTCTCACGAGGTGTCAGTCCAAACGCCAATTACGTATGGAACGCGTAACAATACATACATTACACACCCATGATTGCTATAATTGTAGATTATACATTACGTGATCCAAAGTATCCGGACACCTGGCTGAAATGACTTACAAGTTCGTTGCGCCCTCCATCGGTAATGCTGGAATTCAATCTGGTGTTGGCCCACCCTTAACCTTGATGACAGCTTCCACTCTCGCAGGCATACGTTCAAGGTTGCTTGGGGACTGTCAGCCCATTCTTCATGGAGTGCTACACTGAGAGAGGTATCGATGTCGGTTGCTGAGAGGGGGGGGGGGGTGAGGCTGGGCACAAAGTCGGCGTTCCAAAACATCCCAAAGGTGTCCTATAGGATTCAGGTCAAGACTCTGTGCAGGCCAGTCCTTTACAGCGATGTTATTGTCGTATAACCACTCCGCCAAAGGCCGTGCATTAGGAACAGGTGCCTGATTTTGTTAAAAGATCCAGTCACCTTCCCCAAACTGCTCTTCAACAGTGTCCTTAAAATATCATCAATGTAGGTTTGTGCTGTGATAGCGCCACACAAAACAACAAGGGGCCAAGCCCCCTCCATGAAAAACACGACCTCACCATAACACCACTGCCTCTGAATTTTACTGTTGGCACTACACACTCTAGCAGATGGCGACCACAGGGCATTCGCGGTACCCACACCCTGCCATTGTGTACCGTGATTCGTCACTCCAAACAACGTTTTTCCACTGTTCAATCGTGCAATGTTTACGCTCCTTACACCACGCGAGGTGTCTTTTGTCGTTTTCTGGCATGATGTGTGGCTGACGAGCAGCCGTTCGACCATGAAATCCAAGTTTTCCCTCCTTCCGCCTAACTGTCATAGTAGTTGCAGTGGATCCTGATGCAGTTTGGAATTCCTGTGAGATGGTCTGGACAGATGTCTGCCTATAACACACTACAACCCTCTTCAACTGTCGGCGGTCTCTGTCAGTCAACAGACGACGTCGGCCTGTATGTTTCTGTGCTGTACGTGTCCCTTCACGTTTCCACTTCACTATCACATTGGAAGCAATGGACCTAAAGATGTTTAGAAGTGTGGAAATCTCATTCTTCTCACGATGTCTAATGACTACTGAAGTCGCTGATATGGAGTATCTGTCAGTAGGTGGCAGCACAATGCACCTAATATGAGAAACGTATGTCTTTGAGGGTGTTCGGATTCGTTTGATCACATAGTGTATATACACACCTTGATCTTGCCTTTGTCTATCTATTAATGAAAACCGCATGAAAATCCTCACAGTAGTTCCTAATACTAGTCTTCACATACAGGTACAAAAATGGGACAGTGGACTTTAATTCGGTAAAATGTAATTTTTCCAGTCAGGAAGGTTGTTTCAAACTTGTCGATTCCTCTCATATGCTTAGACATTCATATTCATTCGCCATTCTGCCAGTACATTTTTGGTTTACCATTTGCCTCCACAGTCACATTTCAATAATATCCAAGTATTTTCCCTCTTTACTAACGGCTGCCCGACTTTTGCTGCCAGATAATACTACTTTCGAAATAAACACTTGAAAAATCTCTGAGTTCCATCTGAGTCACTGTTACTGTCCATAAAATTCACACTTTACCAAAGATTTTACTCATGGATATTCTTACTCCTTCCACACAACTTTCACTATCTGTTACGAAATTCTTACCGTAATTATGTAAAATACAATACTTAACATGCTGTATTGTCTCTCCTACGAGAATTATTTTGATGGAAGCTTAATATTTTGATGATTCTTATTTTTTGGTGTTTCCTACATTTATCCACATTACGTATTCATTTCCATTTCTACTGTGCTGTCGATCGTAGGTTATAAGTCTTTGTCTGACTTAATTCACACTGTTAGGTTATCTGCTAACTTAATTGCCTTTGTACTTCTATGTTCTACCATTATGCTCCTTGCTTTCTCTCTGTCTTTATGCGTTATTTTATCAGTGTAAAAATTTAAAAACCTCTTACAATACATGTCTCATATGTATCTTCTTCGTGAACCCTTACTAATAATTCTGTCTTCTATGCAAATCCTTTAGCAGTTTTCTGTCCTTCCAGCTTGTACCAGAATCTTTCAAGTTCTCTATGATCACACTCAGACAACTGTTGGAAACGCTATTACCGAATCGCTGAAAATTATTTGTGTTATTTTGATGGATACTAAGTTTCCGAGAATCCTGCCTCGGGCATGGATGTGTGTGATGTCCTTAGGTTAGTTAGGTTTAAGTAGTTCTAAGTTCTATGGGACTGATGACCACAGCAGTTAAGTCCCATAGTGCTCAGAGCCATTTGAGCCATTTAAGTTTCCGTCCAATTTCCAATAGTTTCTCTTGCTCGTGTTCGATTTCCTTTTCTGAAACCAACCTGCTCCTTCCTCATAAGTTTCTCAATTTTACCTTCTAATCTTCAGAGTAGAAGGCTAAACATCGCCTCTGTGATGTCGCTTACGGGAATAATTATCTTACAATCTATATACTATACGGTGTATCTCTTGGTTAAATAGACTAAAATACTTGTACCAAAATTCACATTGCATTACATCAGAATATCAGTGCCCGAAATCTGTCAGAGAGAATTGTTCTTCTTCGCTTTAATCGCGTCTAATATGAGCTCCGCTGTTCTCAAGACCTAGTAGATTTATTTCATTCAACTTCGTGGCTGGATACCTTTCATGTAAGGGCGGAAATTGAAGACCTGCCCAGCATTTGTCTAAGCGAGTGCTGGAAACCGCCAAAAAACCACACTAAGGTTGACGCGGACGCGGTGGTTAATGCACCGCGCTGTTTCGATCCATGTCTGGCTCACTTTCTTGTCTTGGAAGCCCAGGTGCCGCGCTTTTCGCCATATGGACGAGTCCAGAATGTATCGAATAATGAATTAGTAAGTGAATCCAAAGCAGCCAACCAGTCGCAACACAAGGTGGTTTTATTCAGCCTTTGACCACGTTTTCAGCGAATCTAAACTCGTCTTTTGAAGAAAAAACATTTAAAATGAAGACAGTGTAACTGCAGTGACAGCAAACCCGGAAACATACAAGTCAAAAATTGTCATATAGAGGCTAGATCTCCACAAAGGCTTGGGAGTATCACACATACAATAAAACATTACCAAAGGAATGAAAACTAGTCCGTACTAAAATTTCACACTGGAAAAATAGCAAATAATTGAGCAATTGGATGTTTAATGAAAATATGCTGTCAGCGCACCTCATTGTATGCATTATTAAATACGCTGGCCTCTGTGATCAGGGCTTATCAAGAAAGAGTAGTTAAAACCCAGACATGGAACCAATCAAATAAAATGTCAGGTTGTGTAATGAGCAGCTCGCCGACACTCAACCCAAACGCCAAATAAGTGTAAATGCCAAATTACATTACAGCATTATTGTACGAACAGTAATAAAGTTAATGCGTAAACTTGCTGCGATAGTAACGAAAGTGAGTAAATCAATGTCTTCATAAAATATAAAATTAAGTAAATGAACTCATATGCACGATAATTAATATTAGAATTCTGAGGAATGAGTAACTCGCATCATAGGGGCCAGCATAGGCAACTCAATAATCTATACTAAGACGTGCATTGACAGCTTTTTTTTCTCTGGACAAATGTGAGATAGCTTCATTATTTGGTGTTTTTCCAATGTTAAATTTTAGTATGTACTAGTTTTTATTCTTTATGTTACGTTTTACGAGGTATGTGACATTCTGACCCTTTTGTCTCTGCGCGACGCGTAATTTCTACCTGCGTGTTTCCGGGTTTGTAGTTATTGCCATTACATTGTTTTAAGTTTAAATGTTTTTCTGAGGTCCGCCGAAACCATGTTCAAAGGTTGAATAAGACCAGCTTTTGTTCCAACTGGGTAGTTACTTTGGGTTCATTTACTGATGGCCGGCCGGTGTGGCCGCTCGGTTCTAGTCTGGAACCGCGTGACCGCTACGGTCGCAGGTTCGAATCCTGCCTCGGGCATGGATGTGTGTGATGTCCTTAGGTTAGTAAGGTTTAAGTAGTTCTAAGTTCTAGGGGACTGATGACGACAGATGTTAAGTCCCATAGTGCTCAGAGCCATTTGAACCATTTACTGATGTAATGGCAGCCATCTTCGAAATATCGGATAATGAATGTAATAAGATGTAAATTTCTTTCAATTTTCTATGAATTACTGGTTGTTGTCAACATACTACTACTTTTCACAAGCAATGAATATAAGCTTTATTGCACTTTAGCTGTTAGTTGTAGATAACGGTGCATCATACGTAAAACAAAAGACTCGTTCTGCATGTAACCTTAAGTTATTTTTATACCTGCTGTCAGTTGAAAATGGAGTACTGTACCGTGAGTCAAACCTGGATCAATGGTTGACCACACGATCCACGCAGAAAAAAACACAGTCCGCCTACCTGTTTCCATCTCTCAGTACTTTTTCCACAAGTCCTTCCGATATACCATTTATTAATCAGTTATGTATCTGTCTGCAAGAAATGTTGAGTATGTTATTCGGTAAACTGTCTTCTGTAGTCAAAGCTTGATCTGTGTGTATAATTTTATCCCCGTATATCCACGTATTTCTTTTAGTAAAATTTTCTAGTAATGCTCTTTGCTCCTCACTTCAGCTCTGTACATTTTCATTAGTTATTCCATTTACACATCATATATTCAGAATTTTTCCAAAGCATCACATTTCGAAAGTTTGTATCTTCTTGTAGGAACTATTTACTGTGCATGAATCGCGTACGTACAGAATTCGCTTGCGTACAAAACTACAGTCCAAGCATACACCCGAAAAGACTTCCTAACACTCAAATTATATATGCGACACTAAATAATACATATTTTTGTGAATTTCTTCTCTTTCTATTGCTAGTCTTCATTTTAAAGCCTCTCTGCTTCGGTTATTGTCCGTTACTTACCTGCCCACATAAAAAAATGGTTCAAATGGCTCTGAGCACTATGGGACTTAACATCTATGGTCATCAGTCCCCTATAACTTAGAACTACTTAAGCCTAACTAACATAAGGACAGCACACAAAACCCAGTCATCACGAGCCAGAGAAAATCCCGGACCCCGCCGGGAATCGAACCCCGGAACCCGGGCGCGAGAAGCGAGAACGCTACCGCACGACCACGAGCTGTCACTTACATCATCAGTGTTTCATTTACAGTCTAATTGGCTAAGTACTACTCGAAATACTTTTACTACACTTCATTATCTTTGCTTCACAGTTTTTTATTTTCATCACAATCTTCACAAGAGACATCTCCAAAGTCCTCCGCTTTTCATTAGACATTTCAGTGTCATCGGAAAAACCGCATAGTTTTTATTCTTGCTCTCTGTACCACAATTCCCTTCACAGACATGCTCAAAATGCATAAAGATAAAGGACAAGTTTCAAACTTGTCTCACTCCTTTCTCAACAATAGTCTTCATTCCCTTCGATTCATAAACGCAGTCTCCTTTCTGCAAAAGCACTATTTTATCCTTGCCATATTCAGAATACCAAACATTGTACTCGAGACAACACTGTTAAAAACTGTCTAAACCTACAAATGGTACGAACAGTGGTTTTTCTTTCTACAGTTTCCATTCTGAGAGATGTCTTAGAGTCAGTATTAGCACGTGCATTGTTATCTTTTCCCGAACTTAGACCGGTCTCCAGAAAGATTGCTTCTACATGTCTACATTTCTTTTCATTCTTGTGTAAATAATCCATGTTATTATTTTGCAACCTTGACATTCTAAACTAATAGTTTGGTAACATTTATACAACCCGCCATCTTACATTCTTCTTGGTGTTTGGGGGTAAATTGCCTGTTACATGTGTCCTGCATACCACGTGGAATAATTTTGTCACGGTTGGCACTGATAAGGTTCTCATCAACGCTAAGGAAATGACGCCTATTCGAGAAGCCATGTTTTCACTTCATTCAGTGACCTGTAATTCTCAGAGTATCACATAACGGTCTCATCTTCGTTTACCTCTTCTTCCTTTACATGACCCTGTATTCAAACTTCTTTCCTGTGTTTAGCACTTTTATAAATTTCATCCTTTATTCAGCCCTCCCACCTCTGCCTGATTATGTCTCGGCAGCTGGGCTCTTCAGACTCACGTAGAGGCTTCTAGTTTCTCTCAAGACCGATTTAATTTTCCAATAGGTGGTATCTATATTTTCCATACTCATACATTCTTCAACAATTTTGCATTTATCCTCTAGCTGCTTTTTATTTGTAGCTTTGCGCTTTCTGTAAAACTCATTTCTTAGGCAGTTATATTTCCTTTTAACTTCATTTGCCGCATTTTCATACTTCCTCCTTCCGTTAGTTAAATATAATATCTATCGTTTTATCTACTGATTTCTACTCTGTCTTGTGTTTCTCGCTGTTTGATCTTCTTCTGCCTACACGGTTTCATCTCTCAAAACTACCTATTCCGCTTCTCGTGTACTAATTTCCCATGTTTCAGTCCACCGTTGCCTAACGCTGCAGCAACAGCTAGTTCTTTCGAGTACTCCTTCTATATTAAAAAAAAATGTATATCTTGCAATCGTCTTAATGTATTGTTAAATTTAACGTGTCTCCAAACAAGTAGTCAAAAGACACTCCATCTTAGGAGGATGTGCAAGTACAGTCGGCTTTTACGTTGCGCAGTAAGCTAGTAATAAAGTTAGAACTTTTGATGATGCAGAGAATTGAATTTCGTCATCTGGATACCAGTGACTTCATGAAGACATAATTAAGGTCCCACCGACATATGATCCTGCTCCTAAACCCTGCGTGGTAGAGTAAGAAAGGCAGAGAGGATTATGATATACTGCAAGCGTACTCCATCTGAGTATTTTGCTAAAGTAATCCTATGGTTGCATTATTCAGAAGATAATCAAAAAACAGTTTCTTTCCTTTATGGAAGTCGTTTACTAAAGTGACTACTGAGAGTACTGTAATTACATTTATTTTAATTCGGCAAGCAAATCCACTTTTATAAATTAATATATGTGGTTTCTATTTTCAAGAAAGGGAATAGAAAAGACAGAAACTGCTATAGAGGCATTAGTGTCAACTGTACAATGATCTGCTTATTTGGCAAGATAATGTCTGAAAAAATTAGAGAAAATGTTGACTACCATATTGGGGAAGAACAGATTTGTTTTAGGCAGAACAGATAATGTACAGATAAACTGTTCATTGTACAGCTACTAATGAAGAAATTCATACCAGAAGGAAAGGAGCTACACAATGCCTTTGTAGATTTAGCAAAAGCTTAAGATACTGCCCCTAGTCCTAAGCTGTGGGAAGCTACGAAAGATATAGGTATGGATGCTCACCTTTTAAAAATTATTATTGAAATGTACAGAGATAATGTGGTACAGATTAGACGAGGTTCAAAGTTATCAGAATCTATTAATGCCACTGAAGGTTTGTGACAAGGTTGCAATGTGTCACCCATTTTGTTCAATTTATATGTAGAGGTCATGGCAGTGGACTGGCCACGTCGCAAGAAGAAAAGACAGCAGATGGACGAAGCTAGTACTGGAGTAGAGTCCGAGGGAGCACCGGAGGCCTAGAGGAAGACCACCAGACAGATGGGACAAAGACATCAAGAAGATCGGTGTAACACCTGGCATAGAACTGCCCAAGACCGTCCCACTTGGAGAAGACTGCTGAAAGCCTACCCGAATCCACGACTCGAAGAGGCCACATCATTTAATGATTGAATTGGCTGATGATGATGATGATATGTAGAGGTGGCTCTCCGAAATTGGAAGAACGGCTTCAGAGGAATGGGAATCACTGTCAACGATGTACAGATATTTTCATTAAGTTCTGCTGACAATGAAGCTATTATAGCGCAAGATGATTATGACGTTGAGTTCATGATACGACGATTATATCAAGAATACAACAGATGGGAACTCCGAATGAGTCTAACAAAACCGGAGTATCTGGTGGTGAATAGTGATGCTAAATTTAAAGTACACACCAGTGACAAAACATTTATGAGACAGGTACAGAAATTTAAATATCTCGGGGCACATACTGATAAATATGGATAGGGCCATACAGAAGTGAAATATAGAATACAGTAAAGCAGAAAAGTGTTCGGGTGTATGAATTCTTTTTGGTGGGCTAAAAGAATTTCCAACAGCAATACGTAAAGAGTAGGTAAGATCATTGTTGAGGCAGTGCTACGCTATTGAACAGAACTATGGATCTTAAATGACGGTCTCAAAAGAAGACTATTAGCTGTGGAAATGAATTATTTGCGTAGGAGTGACAGAAAATCAAGAATCAAAAGGAAAACTAATGATGAAGTAAGAGCTAGAACGAAGGCAAATGATACAGTGATAGAAAGAATTGAAAGATATCATTAAAATGGTACGGACATAAGATTAGAGTGCCAGATTGTCGGTGGAAAAAGAAGGTTTATGAATGGAAACCACCCGGCAGACGTAAGTGCGGAAGACCACGACGTTCTTGGGCAGACCATATAAATGGAGTAATGGAACGTCGCAGCATTGACAAGGAAGATGCGCTGGAGAAAGAGGCTTGGTGGAGGATAACAGGAATACAACAAGATGTTGTTATAAATTAATCTTTGTATTGATTGGTCCTGTTGATTGGTCCTACAATAATAATAATATAAATTAATATATTCATAGTGTATATACACAAACCAAAAAAGTTTTTATTAACTTTTCATAACGGGGATTCACAGTGATGGAAAATTATTTTTTAATGACATGTTTACGCCAGTGACGGTTAAACTTTTTATTTCAACTATTGCAATTTAAGTCTTAGGCTATTATCAAGTGTATCTGAATTACAAAATGTTTATAAAATATTTTACAAAAATCGTTGTGTGTTTTCACATTCGGCCGATCACACAATTTGAAAAATGAAGCTATGTAACCTTGTTTACTTACATGTTTTGGCTTTAAGCCATGTCAGCTTTATACAGACCGACATATTTACATGTCGTTATCATTTGCGGTAACATGCACTCGTAACGCTGCTAAGTAGTGCGAGTATACATGTCCACAAATCGTAAAACACCACAATCTGTACATTCATATCTTCGTTCCACCATAACTAGTAACTTTCACACTAAACCACAGCAGCGAACGACTGTTTACAGTCTACCGCTAGCCGTTTTGGCGCGTAAACGGATTACAGACAATATTCTAGTTCTGAGTACAGCGCCATTGCAATCCAGCGACTTTACTAGCAAGCATGGAGTTGTGCACTCGTTTCACAATTATAGAACATACTATAATTTCTTATATAACCTACTCTTAATGTTTGCTGGGTGTAGGAACAGGACACAATTTATTTCGTTCTATGTCTTTTTTTTAAAAAAAAACATCGTAGTTAAAATACGTGAAGGTTTTACATGTGTTTGTGTTCTCACTATGTCTCTCGAACACCTAATACTATCCGTGATAGCTTTGATTTCACGTATTTTATTACATTTGCAATATTTTTCTGTGTTATTGGGTGTCAAAAGTCTATTTTCCTATTTGGAGGAAAAAGTTGAGGATTGAAATACCGTGGAAAGAAAACCAATGGTTGCCGCGCCAACTCGCGTATAATATCCGTTGCAGTCTCTCCACTGTTTGGTGGCAGTACATCTTCTAAATACTTTACTAATAAAAGGGCTCGACTTCCCCCAAAAAATGTATATAATCGTTCCGATTACAGCTGTTCGTACTTGTAATTCCTAGGTGTTTAGCTGAATTCGTAGGCAGATGTTACTGCAACTGGCTGCCTCAACATTTTCCATGTTACATTCCAGTGTTTGGAAGAATCACACATCTATCTCAGTCCAATGGTTCTGTTAAATTAAGCACGCCATCGTTTAGACGGCGGCCAGAAACTGCAAACATAAGGAAGTCTGACTCTTCCAAGACGATGACATTAAGAGGATAAATCCCATTTTTTTAAATCCTGATGTGACTTTTGCTGGTCTGACTGCGTTAAAGAAACTCTAACCAACAAGTTCTGCAATGTGGCTAACTGTCATTGGTGTGCTTTCGTTTCTCAGTAGGTATGAGTCGACACTAGAAGTATAATAAGCCTCAAAACAACCAAAGAATGAAACATACAAGGGCTGCAGTTATGGCTGAATTGATGTGGAAGCGTTAAAATTGATTTTCATGCTGCTTTAGACATGTCCCACACAGATATATGACCCAAATGGTTGTTGCATATCAAAAGAGATGCGTGTTCTTTACATGAACTTGTGTGTTTTATAAAATGTTGAGTCACTTTTAAAAATAATTATGTCGTCCACCCAGCTGCACATTACAGTCGCAAAGTATGTGCAGGAGCTCCATTTATCATACGTAGTTTAAAGTTCTTCCGGCGGAAAACCACAACAGGAAGTACAAACGTGCCATCAGCACTCACTACTGCATCAACTCTCACTAAAGCCTCTCTCTCTCTCTCTCTCTCTCTCTCTCTCCACTAGTACAGCGATTTAGCTCATTTGCACTTTTTCTACTAACAACTTTCCTTGGTGATGGCACAGTTACGACAACTAACTTATCTAAGATTAACACCAAGGCTCTTCAATAAAATTAGGTTGCTGTGAATAAATGGACGTTAACCAGTCAAAGAAAATCTTAACATTGTGTTAGTTGAAAGACTTTACCTCTCATAAACTGCAAGCCGCGGGTTTTCCAATACTTAGGCCTTGGTTATGATGATAAAACCCCTCACCTATTCGAAACTCGCTGACTTGGAAATTTTCTATAATGGTGAGATATTTGTTGTTCGATTCTTCTTTATAGGCCAAAGTCTCAGAAAACGAGTAGACAGACCAAAATACGTTTGCTACATTACTGCTGATAAGTTGCTAAATCTTTTTCTTGTTCATTACTAAAAATATTACGCACAACATAATGAAGTTTCGTGGCTGCGTCCGGAATTTTCTTCATCTGCAACGTATCAACACTAAGTGCCATATAATCCTGCCTTTTCTTTAGCTGCCTCTCTTAAGTTGTAATTTTTATGTGACACTAAATGAAATACTTCAATCATCTGCTGCCCATCATTGCTTCCAGTCTTCCGAGGCAACTTTTTTGGTCTGGCCGTGGTAAAACTGGAGAGATATATCAATATATTGATTAGAATTTCATATAATGCATGCCAAATTTGATTGCTGTTAGCACACATATTACTTGTTTTGTATACGAAGTCTACATCTGTAACTTGCGTAAAATTGAAAGTAAATGATAGTGTATAGTATACAGTGCAACAACTATTTCACTGCGTACCACGTACAAGTGTTTCACTGTGTACCAAAGACAATATAAACGAAAAAATAGCAAGGAATCTTAACCTACATATCTACCACATCTACAAGTGGTCCATATACAGCTAAAAGTGCGAATCTGATCACAAAATGTCAAACTTCTATTAACTGTACATTACGTGGATAATATGAATCTTACAAATAGATATCAATTGTAATTTATTACCACCAGAAACAATAAAATAACGTATTAAAAAGAATACAATAAACGAATCTGTTCACCACTACAGACAAAGATCTATTCTATCATGTTAAACATACATGGATAGCAACATGAAGAAAAAATTACTAGAAAAGATGAGATGGAATGTTCCACTGTGTACCGTATTTCACTGTGAATTATTCTTTCCCCAACTATTTCATGAAAAATCCATATCGGCCATGATTCCATCCGAAACACATTAAGTCTCCCCATCAAATCAATTATTGTACAGACCACACTCGCTTCTTTAGCCATAGGCCCTTGGTTGTGTATTTCGCAAATGTTGTAATTGAACAATAAGATCTGGAATGTTTTGGTCAGACACAGGTTAGGGGATAAACAATCGATTTTAATTCCTTGATACCAACTCCTTGTATACAGGGTGGTCCATTGATAGTGACCGGACCAAATACCTCACGAAATAAACATCAAACGAAAAAACTACAAAAAACGAAATTCGTCTAGCTTGAAGGAGGAAACCAGTTGGCACTATGGTTGGCCCGCTAGATGGCGCTGCCTTAGGTCAAACGGATATCAATTGCGTTTTTTAAATAGGAATCCCCATTTTTATTACATATTCGTGTAGTACGTAAAGAAATATGAATGTTTTAGTTGGACCACTTTTTTCGCTTTGTGATAGAAGGCGCTGTAATAGTGACAAACGTATAAGTACGTGGTATCACGTAACATTCCACCAGTGCGGACGGTATTTGCTTCGTGATACATTACCCGTGTTAAAATGGACCGTTTACCAATTGTGGAAAAGGTCGATATCGTGTTGATGTATGGCTATTGTGATCAAAATGCCCAACGGGCGTGTGCTATGTATGCTGCTCCGTATCCTGGACGACGTCATCCAAGTGTCCGGGCCGTTCGCCGGATAGTTACGTTATTTAAGGAAACAGGAAGTGTTCAGCCACATGCGGAACGTCAACCACGACCTGCAACAAATGATGATGCCCAAGTAGGTGCTTTAGCTGCTGTCGCCGCTAATCCGCACATCAGTAGGAGACAAACTGCGCGAGAATCGGGAATCTCAAAAACGTCGGTGTTGAGAATGCTGCATCAATACCGGTTGCACCCGTACCAAATTTCTGTGCACCTGGAATTGCATGGCGACGACTTTGAACGTCGTGTACAGCTCTGCCACTGGGCACAAGAGAAATTACGGGACGATGACATTTTTTGGAAGCGTTCTACTTAGCGACGAATCGTCATTCATCAACAGCGGTAACATAAACCGGCATAATATGCACTATTGGGCAACGGAAAATCCACGATGGCTGCTATAAGTAGAACATCAACGACGTTGGCGGGTTAATGTATGGTTCGGCATTATGGAAGGAAGGATAATTGGCCCCATTTCATAGATGGCAATCTAAATGGTGTAGTGTACGCTGATTTCCTACGTAATGTTTACCGATGTTACTACAAGATGTTTCACTGCATGACAGAATGGCAATGTACTTCCAACATGATGGATGTCCGGCACATAGGTCGCGTGCGGTTGAAGCGGTATTGAATGGCGTATTTCATGACAGGTGGATTAGTCGTCGAAGAACCATACCATGGCCCGAACGTTCACCGGATCTGACGTCCCCGAATTTCTGTCTGTGGGGAAAGTTGAAGGATATTTGTTATCGTGATCCACCGACTACGCCCGACAACATGCGTCAGCGCATTGTCAAAGCATGTGCGAACATTACGGAAGGCGAAAAACTCGCTGTTGAGAGGAATGTCGTTACACGTATTGCCAAATGGATTGAGGTTGACGGACATTATTTTGAGCATTTATTCAGGTAAACAAGCTGTAACAGCATGCGTTCTCAGAAATGATAAATTCACAAAGGTACATGTATCACATTGGAACAACCGAAATAAAATGTTCAAACGTACCTACGTTCTGTATTTTAATTAAAAGAACGAACCTGTTACCAACTGTTCGTCTAAAATTGTGAGCCATATGTTTGTGACTATTACAGCGCCATCTATCACAAAGCGAAAAAGTGGTCCAACTAAAACATTCATATTTCTTTACTTACTACTTGAATATGTGATAAAAAATGGTGTTTCCCATTTAAAAATACGCAGTTGATATCCGTTAGACCTATGGCAGCGCCATCTAGCGGGCCAACCATAGCGCCATCTTGTTTCCCCCTTCAAGCTAGATAAGTTTCGTTCTGTGTAGTTTTCTCGTTTGACGCTTATTTCGTGAGATATTTGGCCAGGTCACGATCAATGGACCGCCCTTTGTAATTTGATATATTTGGTGCTCTGTGACTGCTGTTCTGGAACTTTAACGAACCGCCCTGTATAAACGTGCGAGGTTAACTTCGTGTTGTATTTTCATCAGTAAAACTACTGGGGAAACTACACCCAGCCTTGTTATGTTTAATTGTGTATCAGGACAGCGATAATGCAGGCTTTTTAATTTACATACATGTCATTTGTAGTTTCGTACCTGCGGTAGACATTACGTGCAACTTCACGAGATAATTAAACTCACAAATGTTAGTGAGGCCCTCGTGGATCAAATCGTAGTTCATATCTCCACTCTCTTCAGAGTGGAGAGGTAGTGCAAAAGCCGGAAATCCATTGTTATGGTGACACATGAGGGGATGAATATCACTGTAGAACGATATCCTTCCCATCGCGCCACGATAATGGAAAATAGACTTCAGTAACTTCGTCTGGCGCGATTTGGAATGGTTTGTGATAACGGAGTTTGTAAGTCCTGGTGTCATGAATATGCACCATTACGAAACGGTAAAGTGTTTTCGGACACCTTTCTGTGAGAGCCAAATTTAGGTAAAGTCAGTATTTGTACTAAGAATGATATATCTGTCATGGATGAAACTATGAAAAGCGAATGAAGTCGCCGAGCAATTTACTATCATTACAATGTGTTACAAAGCGTTTACACACACACACACACACGTGTATATATATATATATATATATATATATATATATATATATATACACGTGTGTAATATAGTAATTCCTGTTCCAAACATGATTACAACTCTTGTGAATATCACCAAACCATTAGTTTAACAGGTCAAAGTTTCACATTATTGACACCAATTAATTACATAAGAGCGGAAAAACTCGTAGAAACCTAGGTCCCAGAAGATAAGAATGGGTTCCACATGAGTGTAAGAAACACGCGACCTTCGCAGATACAGGAAAGAGAAATAACATTTCTGGATGCAGAGAAGTTTGTTGCAATTGTTGACTAGAATACAGGAAAAATGTAAGAAATACAGAAAGAGAAAAGTTATCTAAAACTTGTACAGAAATCAGACCGAAGTAATAAAACTGGAAAGGCTGAAAGGGGAGCGATAATGGAGAAGTGAGTGAGACAAGATTGTAGCCCGTCCCCTACCTCAGTCAAGTTAGTTCGAACAGTGTCACTGCAGAGGATGTAACTGACAATATGAAGGAGAAGTCTTCTTCGAAGGACAGATATTAGTGTACCTAAAGAAACTGAAATACGCGAAAATCCAAAGCAGGAATCTACTAGTCAATATAAACACACTTGGCAATATCAATAGAAAGGTAGCTGCAGCAAAAGTTTTTGCTAGTTCAACCGAGCTGTTCATACAAACACATTCTAAGGCAAAAGAAGAAAAAGCCACTCGTCCTGAAGCAATTAACCGAACTGAATGATTTGAGGTAGATGTGGTACATCACGTACATGTACAGACAGACAAACGATTAGGATTTCAGAAGAAATCTATTATTTGTAGAAGCGAACGAGCTTCACAAATGGAGCCAGTCAGTGACGTGCAGATCCATCTCTGGCCCTGACTCGTTTGATGCGGGCCGTCACGAATTCCTCTCCTGTGCCAACCTCTTTATCTCAGAGTAGCACTTGCAATCTACCGCGTAAATTATTTGCTGGACATATTTCAATCTCTGACTTCCTCTACAGATTTTACCCTCTACAGCTAGCTCTACTACCATGGAAGCTATACTGTCATGTATTATCAGATGTCTTACCGTTCGGTCCCTTTTTATTGCGTTTTCCATACAGTCCTTTTCTTACCTATTCTCCGGACGACTCAAAACTACACCCGAATATCAACATTCTTCTGTACCACCACATCTCTGATGCTTCGATTCTCTTCTGTTCCGATCTTCCCGCTATCCATGTCTCTCTCACATACAACGCTGTGCTCCAAACGTGCATACTCAGAAATTTTTTCCCCAAATTAATGCCTTTGCTTCATACTAATACAATTCTCTTAGCCAAGAATGCCCGTTTTTCAGTTCTGCTCTGCTTTTTATGTCCTCCTTGCTCTGTCCGTTAAGTGTCATTTTGCTGACTAGGTAGCAGAATTCCTTAATTTCATCTATTTCGTGTTCACCTAGCCAGACGTTAAGTTTCTCGCTATTCTTAACTCTGCTACTTCTCCCTACTTTCACCTTCCTTTGGTTTGCTCTTAATCCGTACTGTGTACTCATTACACACTTCATTACGTTCAGCAGATCGTGTCACTCTTCTTCTCTTTCACTCAGGGTAGCAATGTCTTCAGCGAACCTTGTCACTGACATGCTTTCGTTTTGAATTTCAATTCCACTCTCGAACCTTCCTTTCATTTCCGTGATATGTATATACTGAACGATAGGAGTGAAAGATTACATCCGTGTAGTACCACCTTTTTAATTCGAGCACTCCGTTCAACGGTCATCGAATCTTATTGTTTGGCTCTTGTACATATTATATATGTCGTACTCTGCCCACTCGTCTAATATACGTTGCCTAGGAAGCTGTTTTCGGATAGCTAGACAACAATTCAAGCAAATCCTATTAATGGAATTTATTACAGTAAGTTAACTTGACAATACTTATCTTCGTGTATTTACAAAGAGGTGTCGCAAGCAAATGAGGACATGCAAATAATCAATGTCCGTTGATATATACAATTTTCATGCAACCAAGTAATATAGTTCACGAGTCAACGGCTAAAGCGTTAGGATGACGGCTCGTCTTCCAGTCCGTCCGCGGCTAGGCGGAGCGGCGCGTATATTCTCTTCGTGTAGGGGGCCGATCCCGTCGCGGTGGCTTTCTACTCAGCGTACCATTCGCTGACGTGGTCTCACAGCCCCCTCTGCTGTGACGTTCCAGGCCGACATGCCGACGCTTGATGTTACGCCGGCACGGTATATTAGCGGACTTTCCCTATAGCATACCGTTCTTTTTCTCAGAATTTCAATCATACATCATTCGACATTGTCGAACACTTTGTCCACTTCAACAAGTTTTATTAACGTGTTTTGATTGTTGTCTAGCCTTGCTTCCATTATCAACTGCAACGTCAGAATTGCTTCCCTCGAGCTGTTAAATTAATCGTACGATAATTCTCGCTCTTGACGACTCTTCCGATCTTTATGACTGTGTGGATGATGTTTTTCCGACATTGTATTACCAGTGTCCCAATTTTATACTTTCTACACATCAACGTGAATAGTCGTTTTGTTGCCACCTCCCTCCCCCCCATTTCCCCCCAATGATTTTAGAAATTCTGATGTAATGTTATCTATCCCTCCTACCTTACCCGAGCTTAAGTCTTCCAAACTTCTTTTAAATTGTTACTCTAATACTGCGTCTCTTCTCTCTTCTACGTCGACTCCTGTTTTGGCTTCAATCACGTCCTCAGACAAGTCTTATCCCTCATAGAAGCCTTCACTGTAATCTCTCCACGTATCCGTTCTCTCTCCTTCTCATTTAACAGTGAAATTTCCGTTACACTATTTTGACTTTTATATATGCTGAGTCAGTCCTTCGGACAGTAATTTCTTCTGTTACTCACCTCTGGCATTTAAGCAGGAAGTTGTCCGTCATGAAATCGACTCACAGAGTACGTCCTCCCGAGAGATATTGTGCAAAACTCATTCCGATTGTAGTTTTAGATCGTTAAAATCCCGAGGTCGTTGGAGGGCCCTGTTCACAATTCTACAAATGTTCTGTGAAAGATCTAGCGACTTTACTGGATAATTTAAGGTTTGGAAGCACGAAGACAACCAGTAGGAACTCTAATTGTGTGCCTGTGTGCATAATCTTGCTAAGCTGTAGGCCTAGGATGGGTTGACTTGAAGGGCAACAGAATGAGGTGTAGAATATCGTAGGTGTGCCGCTGTGCCGCAGATGACAATCAAAGATTTCCTGCTCTGGAGAGCGGAGCACTCCACTCCATCATTCCTGGTTGTCGGGCCTTACGGCGCGTCAGTCAGCCTGGTATTCCACAAAATCCCGGGCGTCTGCAGAGCCGTCTATGCTGGTTAGTGCCGCTCAACTCGAAGCTGAAGCCATCACTGAAGAAAATTCTAAAGCCGAACTCATCAATGAAGAAAATTCTACACCACTCTGTGAGACTCAAGGCCGAATAAATGTTTGGAGACACCCCGGACATTGTTTGGATACCAACCTGACTTGCCCGCCATACAGCGTCACAACCGGCAATGATGTTCTGGAATGCCGTTTCTTAGGAGGATGTCTTTGGGTGTCATCCGCGGTATCCTTCCAGGAAAGCTGTACGTCGGCGATGTTCTATGTCCTATTTTGTTGCTCTTCATACTAAGCAATCTTGGGGTTACAGTTCATTAAAATAAAGCCAGCCCGCACACGGTGAGAGCGGCTACTGCTTGTTTTCCTGCATTCCAAACCATACCTTGGCCAGCAAGATCGCCGAATATCTCGCCGGCTGAGGACGTTTGGAACATTAAGGGCACATCCCTCCAACCAACTTTGGGCCTGTACATCTAGCTCCCCAACTGAAGGGAATTTTTTAGGATAGCCCTCAGGAGGACACCCAACAATTCTTTCACCAATGTCCGTTGATATATACAATTTTCATGCAACCAAGTAATATAGTTCACGAGTCAACGGCTAAAGCGTTAGGATGACGGCTCGTCTTCCAGTCCGTCCGCGGCTAGGCATAATGGCCAGAGGTATATCAACGCCTTACTGATTTGCTCAATTTCTGAAGGTAAGATCTTTCTCTTGAATAAATCATCCAATTTATTTTTCTAATATTGTAATCATTTGAGTGTCCGCACATGTATGAATACATCACATCTTGTGTGCTGATTTCCTGCTTATTTACATGACTCATTTGCCGTGCGTCGCATTTTTTATTTTCTAATTTTTAAGAGTATAGTTCCATGTGAAAAGCGTGAAGTTGATTTCGAAGAAGCGCAAACTTGTTTAGTGAGTATTTCTTAACAATTAATTTGGCTAAACAAAGAGTTACTATATATTAAACGGTTGAGGAATTACCTGAGGTGAACAGTGTAGCTGAATGACTCCATATAGGACGTAGCATTGTATACAGGGACTGATGGCCTCGCTGTTTGGTCCTTTCCCCTGAATCAACCAACCAACCACTATAAACAACAAAAACTGACACATGTAAATGAACTCAGTACTTCGGTAGTTTCTTGTTTACTTTACTTCACTTCACTTTACTTTACTTTACACGATCAGGCCAAGAGGACCTGGTGCTGTTACAGGGTTCCTCCTATACTGGGTTCTGTTTTGTGCCTGTTGTCGCCAATCATTCTTTATTCCAATATGCAGCAAGTGCTCATGGATTCCATCCCTCCATCTCTTCTTTGGTCTTCTTAGTGGGCGTCTTCCACAGGGAGTATAATCCATAGCTTTGAAAGGCAATCGGCATTTATCAACCCGACTGACATGTCCTGCCCATAGAAGGCGCTTGGTTTCATCAATCGTACAATCTTTCGTCTGTTGTAAATTTCGTCTAGTTCACAATTACGCCTCATCCTCCATTCACCAGCGATCTCACCTTGTGCCAGATCAAAGATCTTCCTAAAGACTTTCCGCTGAAAAACAAGAAGATTGTTCCAGTCTTTTTTCCAGACACTCAAGTTTCACAACCATACAATACTACGGGTTGAATCATTGTTTTTTACAGCTAGAGTTTGAAATTCCACGCGATGCAAGAAGTTGACTGAGACCAAAGTATGGCCGGTTGGCGACTTGGATCCTCGCTTTGATTTCTGCTTCACATGCTGCGTCTTCTGTAAAGATTACCCCCGTTATTTTAATTTACGAACCCTTTTGTATGATTGGTTTCCGACTATCAAAGGCTGGAGTGGGTCTCTTGAATAATCATGGGTCCTGCTCATCACCAGATATTCCGTCTTTGATTCATTCATAAGGGGTCCAATTTTGCTTTCTTCCGCCTCCTCGTTTTCACTCATCTGCATTAGCTCCTCCTTAGATCTGGACACCAGGGCCACATCATCAGCAAACGCGAGATGTGTGATTTTCTCACCCTCTACCTCTATACCCTCGAAGCTTTTAGGAGAGACTTCTCTCATTATCTTTTCATGTTTCAGGTGAACAACACCTGTGACACACCACCTCCTTGTCTCAACCCTGTGTTTATGCTAAAGGTCTCCGTGAGTTTCTTCGCAAGCTTCACCTTGCCTTTTGAATTAGTGAGACAAACTCCAACTAGGCTGACGAGTTTCTTACGTATTCCAAACTCCGTTAGGCAGTTGCTCAGGCTCTCCCAGTGGATGCAGTCATAGGCCTTCTTAAAATTTATGAAGAGCACAAGAAGTTCTGCGCCACACTACCACAGCTTTTCGGTGAGTTGTCACAGCCCAAAGATGTTCTTGACAGTTGAACGGCCCTTTCTGAATCCACCCTGATATTCACCAGTCACTTATTCTGCAAATGGCTGTATTCTATCCAGTATACAGTTGGACAAAATCTTGTAGCAGCCGTCCGGTGTGGCCAAGCGGTTCTACGCGCTTCAGTCTGGAACCGCGCGACCGCTACAGTCGCAGGTTCGAATCCTGCCTCGGGCATGGATGTGTGTGATGTCCCTAGGTTAGTTAGGTTTAAGTAGTTCTACGTTCTAGGGGACTGATGACCTCAGATGTTAAGTCCACTAGTGCTCAGAGCAATAAATAAATAAATAAATAATCTTGTAGCACACATTCAGTAGGACGATTTCTTTGTAGTTAGTGCAGTTCATTTTGTCACCTTTCTTGTGTATAGGGCATACTTCAGCTGTCTTCCAATCTTCTGGGATCTCCTCCTAAATCCAGATCCACTTGATTAATTGGTGAGTTTTCTTGTGGAGTCCCTCTCCTCCAGCTTGAATTATTTCTCCCTGGATTCCATCTTCTCCTGGGCTTTTGTTCTTCTACAGCATCATTATCTGATTCTTTATTCCTTCCAGTGTGGGTGGTGGATAGTCTAAATCTGCAACGTCAAGAAATTGAAATTCAAACAGATTTTTAGCTTCATCACAGTTGAGGAATTCCCTGAAGTAATGTTTCCACCTTTCACCAACGTCAAGCTCACTGATGAGTATGCTCCCATTATTGTCTTCGATGAATTTTTGGCGGCTTTGATGTCCCTTCTTGAAGAATTTTACTTTCTGGTACATCTTTCGCAGCTCTTTCACAACAAATCTTGTTGAGCCTCATCTATCAGTCCTTTAGCGTACATTCTCTTTGGTCTTCTCAGGGTTGCCTGAGTAGTTCTTCGAACTGTGCTTTGCATTGTGCAAAATCAGCTCCTTGTAACCAGCTCTACTCGGCTTCTCTTCTCTTCTCTTGGCTAATACCGTAACACATTAATCCCCATCTACGGCTTCCTTAACTTCTTTCCACATTTCATCTGGGTTCTCTTGTGAAACCTCTTCCTGCAGATTTTCAAAGCAGTTGCTGAGGTGGAGCGGAAATTCTTCTTCCTTTGGGTTGTCTTTCAGCGCATCGATATGGTAGTGGACAACTTTTATAAGGTTGTTTGTAACTGGCTTTGGGTTATACTTCTAGCCAGCTGTTTAGGAGGAAATGATCATTCCCACACTCTGCACCCTTGCAGTCTTTACATCCCTCACCCAGTTCTTTGCTTTGATATCTATTGCAATGTGGTCTATCTGATTAACTGTTGTACCATCCGGCGATACCCAAGTTCCTTTACGTATATCCTTCAGTTGGAAATTTGTGCAGCTTATGAATATCCTTTTGGATGTTGCAAAGGTTATAAATCTGATACCATTGTCATTGCTGAGTTCATGAAGACTGTGTCTTCCGGTTGTTGACTGGAATGCGTTCTCTCTTCCAACTTTAGCTTTCATGTCTCCCAGTAGGACTTTACAATTATTACTTGGGATGGCATCTATGACTACCTCCAGTTCCGCGTAGAATTCATCCTTCACTTGGGATGTACATTTTCCTGTGGGTGCATGGCAATTCACAAACGATATTTTACATCTCTCTATGTCTATTGTTAAAACTGCTATTCTAGGACTAGCCTCAAACCCATATACATTAACAGCCAGAGTCTTACACAAAATGGCATACCCCATTAGTGCCCGGCCTCATAGCCTCTATAAAAGGTTGTGTCCTCCTCGATATCTAGAGTATTAGTATCCTCCCAACGGACTTCCTGCAAAATCGACAAGATCTATTTTTTATCTTTCGATCTCCTTGATAAGACTGTTTGCGGCGCCTGTTTTACATAAACTACGGGTATTCCATGTTCCAAATCTTAAACCTTGTTCTCGCTCTTTTCGTCTATTTTGGATTACCAAATTCCGAGGCTTACTTGTAGTCTGTTTACCATTAACAAATTTGCCGTGATGGGGCGGTAACCCATGGCCAACCCACAACCTGGAGGACCAGGGTATTTGATTTTGGGGTAACTTTCCCCTAGATGAATTACTTTCTCTTCAGCTGTCGAGGTTCATCTCCCCTTTTCTTATAAATGTGAAAGAATGAAGGACAGGGATTGGAAAGATAGCTCGTTGTGGGACATACTTCGTCTTGTTCATCGACTAAGACCCCCCCCCCCCCCCCAGCTTGGGACGCCCTGCCAGTAACTACGCTAATGCCGCCAAAGCTCTTAGTGTCATCTGAACACGCAAACCTCTCCGCCCACACGGACAGTACAGTGTCTCCTGCAGACACTCAATACTAGGAGTAAAAAGTTTTCACTGAGCATGGGTCAGCAAACGAAACGTTTGTGAAATAATTACGTTAGTGTATTTACGTGCTACCAATGAATTCGACATGAACTATTATATTTCTTAACAAAAATGCTTTAAATTATCACACTTTCCTATCTAATAATGCTTATATTTAATCCATGGGCTACCTGACCGAGAAATACAGTACTGCTTCAGCTAGTTGGTTGTTATAATTTAGTACATTTAGTAAATTTTGAATGTATTACACGTGTCATTGCCTCCCCAGGATGCTATAACGCACTTGTTCATGCAATAAATTAATATTTTTTTTCAGTGTTGCTCCAGTTCTTCAATCATATCGACGGGAGTACTGAGCACTAGGCTCTTTGGGTAGACAAATCGAGTGAAGTCATCTGACCTTGGAAATGAAGGTAGTCACCTTGATAGACATAACTATTTTGGGCCCTCTTGGCACGTTAGCTGTCGTTTTACGTCGGCTGAAGATGTTTCCGCCGTATACAGCATATGGCATATGCACCTACGTAGCACAGGAGGATAATCCTCGATCACTGTGAAAGCTACCGCCGCAGAAACCTAAGGCATTCGCGTCAGGTTTGTTGTAAGAATGTATGACTCAGTGAGAGACTCAACGTAGTAGAACTAACCACACTTTCAATGAGAAACGTTGCTAACTTGGTGACTAATGACGAGCATGTGGATCTGCGTCAAATTTGACTCCAACTGGATCATCATCATCATCACCACCACTTCAACCATTAGGCCTCTCTTTCGTTTTGTTTTCTCTGTTACGTTACCTATCGTTTCCTCGGTCTTCCTTGACTTCTTCTCTCAACTAGCTTAAACCTTATTATCTAGAAAGGTAATCATTCTCCACTCATTCTCTCGAGGTGTTCCTTCTAGTGTCTTCTATTTTCTTGTATTTGGTTCAGAATGTTAAATATATTCAGCACTTCCCTAATTTCCGAAATTCTAAATCTGTCGACTCTTGTACATGTTTTTACTGCTCTAAGAAACCTCTGTTGCCTGTATTCGACTTCTTTGACGATTACTCATAATTAAAGTTTCACTTCCGTTAACAAGCACTGCAACAGCCATTATCTTATAAAATTTCAGTCTTGTTTCTTTCCTCGTTTTATTATTTAGACATCTATTTATTGTTGCACATCTACTCCAAATCTTCGTTGATTTCTTCTCTGTGCCTTCATCATACTCTTACACGAGTCACAACTTAAATAATTGAAAAGTTTGACCTGCGTATCCTTCTGTTGTCGACCAGAATGTTTGTCTGTACAGGATAGGGTGACACCGTTTTGTCATTTCTAGCCATCCAAAAGATCTCAGAAGTTCTAATGGAATGCGATCTCTACAAGGGGACTTGTTTCAGCTTAGGTCTGTCAACACTCTGTCGAATTCCTCTCACATTATGATATCCCTCATCTCATCAAATACTTCCTTTCTGTAATATAAACTGTTCTTCAATATTCTCAGTTTGTTTTCCTTTCATAGACACTCTTTGTATTTCTTCCATCCTCCGACCATCCCTTCTTTGCTTAATACAAGACTGCCACCGAGCTCTTAACATTCGCACAGGTGCTAGTCCACTCTTCAAAACTTCTTAATTTTTTATATACGACGCTTCTATCTTTCCTATGGTAACGCATACTTTTATAACTTTGCATTCCTCTTCTAGCCATTTCTGGTTTGCCAGTTTTCATCTACCACTCTCACTTTCTGTATTGCCTTGTACCTGTTTCATTAACTGCATTTGTATCTTTTCTCATTTCACAATTTAAATTCACTGTCTGAAGCGCCACGCAAGGATTTCTATTGAGCCTTATCTTTTTCCTATTTGATCCTCATCTCTAGAGGCTAGCTATTTGTCTTGTGCTCATTGCAGTTGCGTTATTCAGTCGATGTCTGACGCTCTCCTTTCAACTCTTAAAAACCTCAGGTTCCTCCCGTTTATTAAGATCCCATCCCCTTAACTACCTATGCGTCTGCATTTTCTTTAATAAGAATTTGTTGTTCATTACCATCAAATCACTTTCAGAGTCCAAATCTTCGCCTGGATATGTTTAGCAGTTTAAAATCTGGTTTCAGAATTTTTGTCTTACCATTATCTAATCCATCTGAAACCTTCTGATATGCCTCCTACAAAACCACCACCGTTGACACCTACATCGCTTGATGGTAACGTGGTTTAGGAATCGTTAATCCGCCTCCTGATGATGATACACAATACACCACCAAGGCTATAGACTTCGTTCATATTCTGTATTACCTCTTATTCCTCTTCGTCCTTTGTATTAGAGTTCCTTTTCGAGCTCATTTAAGTTTGACAGTTATTTATGGAACAAGGTCATTATCGCCTTGTATAGAGGAATGTAATAAAGGTTTCTGTTTGTAATCTTTCAGTTAAAACTTCCGTTCTGAAAGGCAGCAGCTTTCTAACTGAAGACCATGAAGTAAAGGTTAAAGACATTTCGCATTATCATGCGCTGTTACATTGACATGCAACAGAAATACATAAACAACATGACAATTTTAACACAAAAGAGGAGTAAGTTAACCAAAACAAAATATACAAATAGAAGCAAATTTTCCATCAAGGCTCTTACAACATTGTACTCACTTCGACACAGAATGAGAATCATGCAAGTTTACTAGATGAAAGAAGGGCGATGGAGTAAGCTAGATAAAAGACGACGACCGAAAAAGGGACAGTAAAGTCGGTTGCCTCCTCTCAGCCACGACGCAGTTATATGCAAACAAGTCAGCGACAGAAAGGGCACTGAGTAGTGTAGTACTATGCATGAAACACATCACGTTACTTGGGCAGTGTAGCAACGGTCTGCGACAGAGCGTAGTAGTAATAATAATAACAATAATAATAATAATAATAATAGCAAACGGCTCTCGAGTACCGATAGTAAACATTAATGTCAGTCTAGCTTTTCCACCAATGTCCTGCTTATACAAAACTAGTGTCATTACTGGTGCGCTGGCGAGTAGAACTAGGTCACCAAAAGAGTAGGGAATTAGCGCTACAGACCAAACGTAATAGTATGACGTTCACATACGGCAAGGTCCTAAAATACAATTAAGCTAAATTTATAAAATGCTATACATATCAAAAATAGGTTTTCAACATCCCTGTTCTCTGAACCCCTGAAGACACACGTTGACTGTGGATATTGTATCACAGATACAGTCCTTTTGACTGTTCAGACATGTCATTACATCGCCCAAAGATGTTAACAACCATAGATGAGCAGCACCTATTTGACGGAGGGGGTCCGGCAGCCGATCAGTTCCAGTCATTCCACTAGGAATGAGGTATACGGCTCGTGTTGTCTGTAGTTCAACCATGCCTATACGGTCATTACCGATTTTCGATCGCCACCGCATTATTTCTTTGTGCCAGAAAGGGCTCTCAACAAGGGAAGTGTCTAGGCGTCTCGCAGTGAACCAAAGCGATGTTGTTCGGACATGGAGGAGAGACAGAGAGACAGGAACTGTCGATGGCATGACTCACTCAGGCCGCCCAAGGGCTGCTACTGCAGTGGATGACCACTGCCTACGGATTATGGCTTGGAGAAACGCTGACAGCAACGCCACCATGTTGAATAGTCCTTTCCGTGTAGCCATAGGACGTCATGTTACAACTGAAACTGTGCGCAGTCGGCAGCATGATGCGCAACTTCACTCTCGACGTCTATGCGAGGCCCATCTTTGCAACCACGACATCGTGCAACGTGATAAAGTTGGACCCAGCAAAATGCCGCATGGACCGGTCAGGATTGGCATCACGTTCTCTTCGTCGATGAGTGTCGCATATGCCTTCAGCCAATCGTTGAAGACATGTTTGGAGGCAACCTGGTCAGGCTGAACGCCTTAGCCACACTGTCCAGCGAGTGCAGCAAGGTGCAGTTTCCCTGCTGTTTTCAGATGCCATTATGAGGGACCGACATACGCCGTTGGTAGTGATGGAAGGCGCCGTAACGGCTGTACGCTACGAGAATGCCACCGATAGTGCATACATATCAGCAGCATATTGGCGAGATATTCATCTTCATGGACGACAATTAGCACCCCCATGGCGCACATCTTGTACATGAATTCCTTCAGGATAACGACATCGCTCGACTAGAGTGTCCAGCGTGTTCTCCAGACATAAACCCTATCAAACATGTCTGGAATGGATTGAAAAGGGCTGTTTATGGACGGCGTGACCCACCAACCACTCCGAGGGATCTACGCCGAATAGCCGTTGAGGAGTGGGAAAATCTGGACCATCAGTGCCTTGTCGAACCTGTGGATAGTATTCCACCACGAATCAAGGACTTGGTACTGGGCATTAGAGGTAGCGGTGTGTACAGCAGTCTGGACCACCACCTCTGAGGGTCTCGCTGTATGGTGGTACAACATGCAATGTGTGGTTTTCATGAGCAATAGAAAGGGTGGAAAACATGTTTATATTGATTTCTTTTCGAACTTTTTGTACAGGTTCCGGAACTCTCGGACCAGAGGTGATGCAAAACTTTCTCTGAGGTGTGTATTTACACAAATCATTGGAGGAATACAAACAGCAACCCATTATAATTGCAACATCATGAAGACAGTAAGAGACAATCCTAAAATTGATGTGAAGTTTACTGCGTGACTGTGCAAATTATTTGTTTCACCACAACGTCACAAAGTAACCGCACAACAGGATTATCATTCATAAATCATATTTTAATGGTGGCTGTTTGTGAGTAACGCCTTTTGTACGAGAGAGATAGGACTATCAGGACGACAGCTGCAAGATTTTGGCCAAAAGAGACCGCACTTTATCGTTCCGTAATACTGCCATTCCCATTGATCGGAATCCTACGACTGTCATGCTGACATGGAAAGATGGATTCAGGAGGGCTCCAATTAAGCCTACAAAGAAAGTTAGTGGCCACACATGACTAAATCCAAAGAGCTCTCTGTCGTATAGGACTGTACTGCTTAGCCACGTACCTTTATTTAGGAAATAAGCTTATTCAGAGCAACAAAAGTATCATCATAGACACTGTGGAGTGTCTGAAGCACCACAGACTGTCAACATTACGACTATTGTTATGATTTCCGCGAGTAATGGGACTATGTACTCGTATGTCCTGATATACTTGAATTTATGCGATTAATGAAATGATGTGTTAGTCCGTATCTCCCCCCTCCAAGGCCAAGGTCAGAGTCGGGTAGTCAAAGTCAATTTCACAAGATGGCGGACTAAGATGTCAAACGAGATGGTGATGAGTAAATATGACGGACTACGGCAGAAAGACTCCGCTGCCACCCCTTTTGTTAAAGAAATCGTTCTGTGATGACACAACATGCTTTCTGGAAAAATATCAGCATGCGCGTTACCCTGCTGGCTACTAGCTGGTTAGAATCACACTTTAGTTGAGGGGTATTTACAAAGTTCTTAGAGTGGAATCAGATAATGAACCCCATTTCAGTTGTAAACAGTCTCAGTGCTTCGAAAATAAAACTTGTTTTCTGCAGTTAGAAGCCCAAGAAAAGTGGGGCACACAGCAGCCGCACACTGTGAACGCTAGGTCGCAGGCCTGTGATCGACACACATGATGCTGCGATACGAATTATTTATATGCAACTACAGAGAAAAGTGAGCATATGCATTATCTTGCTGTGATTGGTTTAATAGGAAGTCATGGCAGATGGAAAGTCTTGGAAGACTCTTGGATGACTCTTGGAAGACTCTTGGAAGACTCTTGGAAGACTCTTGGAAGACTCTTGGAAGACTCTTGGAAGACTCTTGGAAGACTCTTGGAAGACTCTTGGAAGACTCTTGGAAGACTCTTGGAAGACTCTTGGAAGACTCTTGGAAGACTCTTGGAAGACTCTTGGAAGACTGTGGGAGATTGTGACAGTCTGCTGTGAGTTCCGCTATAGGAACTTGTGACTTTAAAATTGTTTTTGACCTTTGAGAGGTAGGAGGTTTAGACAGTTTATTTGTGTGAATATGCTTAGGTTAAAGTGTATGAGGATATACATAACCCCAATACTCCCATAAAGAGGCAGCAGATAGAGGCTCCTCCACTAGTGGTGCACCTAATGACAACACTTGACACAGAAGTGACACCATGTTGTAGAGTCCTAATTCTGTGTACGGGAACACTACTGATGTATCTGTGAATGGGGGCTCCGAGAATGAAAGTTACCAGATCACATCTGCTATCGTAGTATGGGTTTGTCGTGATAGTATTGTGTGCCACTGTGTACACAAAACGACCACCCTGGTTCACATAGCTCGTTATTTAGACAGCAGACGTTACACTTATTTCTAACGTTTTTAGGTCGTTGGGTGTGTCCCATCTTGGTCTCCGTTCACAATCTTTCAACAAGGTAATGCAGACACTGGGTATGAACTATGACCTTCTGACCTGCTTCGTTGCGGAGGTCATTTGACTATTTCACTGACCAGAACATTGTCCATATCTCTAGTCCAATGAAAAGAAACTGCTCTCACTTTATGGGAGCAGTGGCGTTGTGTGTATCCTGGCACACTTTAGTAAATGCGTATTTATGCAAATGAAGTGTGAACCCCTTCTTTGCTCGTCCTAGTAAAGAGACTGGCTAGCCGCCACGCGTCAGTCACCAAAGCTGGTAATCTCTGTCACGTAAACATAATTTGACTCAGAGCCCAGCCGAGTTAGAGCCAAAGATGTCGCCAGAGTTAGCAGTTGTGTGCACTAATTTTTTCATCCTCTGTACCCCCAATTCACTCAACAATTTAGTCAGATACTCTTTATGCTCACTACACACGCACAGTAAGCAGAATTTTGTTATCTACTATCCTTCCTTGTATTGCAATGCTGGGATTACATCCAATCACTATAAGATAATCGTTTCTTCCTTGATTTTAGAATTCCAGAGCAATGGAAAAAAGTTATTAGGATTCCGCTTCTACATTATTTATATATAGTCGTAATTTTAATGATTACGATTAAGGAAGTAATGATCTATGAAACTGGAAAACGGATTTTTCTTTCACTGAATACTTGCCTTACGGTTTTGAATACTGTCATAGCGAATTAAATTTTGAATACCTGATGTGCGCAGGAAGGAGAAAAATATTCTCAAGAGGTGAAATTGGTTTTTGTAGATTTCTAACGTTCTCAAGAAGCCTAGTAATTTCAGTATCGTTTCATATCTCTTAATTTCAATGACGAACATCGTTGTACATTTTTTTTCCACTAAGTTTCCCACCTCACACCCCATTTACGATCAGACTCATAACTGAGTAGCGAATCTGCACCATTGAACTCGTTACCAGAGCTTCATCCAAAAATTTGTGTGTAACCGACTGACTCCAAAAACAGTACTGTTCCGGAAGGATACTGCTCATATCTACTGAGATGTATTGGCTCCTGTTCGGGTTGTAAGTGAATATATGGCACTAAATTTCCGAAGGTGAATTAATACAACATAATTTTAAGGAAGTTGGGAACAGTTAGATATTCATTGTCTGCAGAAGTTTTCCACACTTTGTTACGAAATATTTGGGTCCCGTAAATGAGGAAATACGATATAGGAACAAATAAAATCCGATGAAATCTAGGAAGTAGTTTATGCGATTCACAGACAGATAGCGCACACAAGTTATTTGAATACTGCCCTTAGGTTAATCATTGACTTTGGCGACAGGAAGGGTATCTGGCCACAAAGTTCAAACAAACAAAAAAGCGGGCAAGTCATGAAAACAGTGGGCTCTATACGACTGGATGAATGCTTGCTAAGAGAGGAGAAACATTTGAATAATCATGGATTTGACAGGCTCCGGAACACTTCAAAAACCAATATCTGGCAGCAGTTATCCTGTAATATTCCACAATCTAAGCTATCAGTAAGGGAAATATACTTTATCCATCGCGGTATACATGTTGACAATGCAGATTTCGATACAGTTACGTTACAGTAATGGCTGCACAATGGATCAGGCCACCTAGCGTGGCTTGCGATCACGGCTCATAGTTGTCATCAAGGGATCTCTCGATATTAACAGCTGCACGTTGTGTCGGTGGTACGGCTGGAGTCCTGCAGTCCAAAGTATCTGGATTTCAATTAGGTTTAAGTTTCGTGAGGGAACTCGCTGGTCTAGATTCATGGTACACGTATGTTACAGATCAATCATATGTGACTCGGTATTAAAGGGATCATGCAGTGCCAATTTGTGGTCGGATTTATATGAGTCTAATGACTGTGATAGTGTTGTTCAGTTTTATGTGGTGACTGGTTAAGGGCCAGTTTTAAGTTTCTGATAGCAACCAATAGAGGAATTGCATTGAGAATTAGTGTAAATATTGAATGTCCTCAGATCAGGTACACACTGTACACAGAATAAAGTAATATAGAGAGGCCTGGTAGGAATCTAAATTTAACTCTCTTACATACTGCTCGTTGCAGACTAGTCTCGTCTGGGCAATGGTAAATGGTTCCATTTCACATTTAGGAAACGGTCACGATTACAGATTAACATTCGTTTGTAACTACGAGTCAACTATGGTCATCGTAACAAATGTTGTTCCCATTGACACCAGTATAATGTTTTTATGTATGCCTTTTCACTATAAGAAATTTAGATACAGAAATTTCGTTGTGCAGTTGTAGTAGGCAACTGAGAGGTTCAGATAATAGCTAGATGAATTTCGTGTGGATTAAAACGTAACAGAATGTGAACAAAGCACCAGACATAGATTTTACTAACGTATCTGAACTACATGTATGTTTTCATAAAACTGTGATGGACTGTGAACCACGTCGTATCGTAAAACGATGAAACAAAGTTTCGGCCACTAGTGCGAGTAGCCCTCGTCTTGTTATGTACGTAGGGATGTCAGAAACTAAGTCAAACATGTCGTCCCACACAAAGACAACTGCACAAAAAAGAGTGACGCATTGTCGGAAGAGAGTACATGTTCCAGTTCTTCCGCAGAGACAGTTCCACTGTGGCAGGGATTATAGGTGCACCGTAGGGGGCGAGTGAAATGGCGCAGCAACTGCAGACGTACTCCGAAGTTTCAAGTACGTGGGACGGTACGATTTTTGTGGGCAATATTTGTAAATTGGATAAAGATTCTAAGTGAAATTCTGCCACTATACGTACTGAAGCCAGTGTCGTTTCCAGACGTAGCTAAATGTTACCAACACATTGACCCCGGCCGCATAGATACGTGTGACGATGAAGTGCGAGTCCAGATCTTTCAATAGACGATTTCAACCTTTTCCTTGAGCTGAAAAAATATCTACAAGGAAAGATAGTTTCAAATGGTGAGAACGTTCATGCAGCGATTACCAAATGACTCCCTAACCTGTGATCAGATTTCTGTCGGCGAGAAACTGAATGAAAGTTGTGACCATTGCTGACAGAGAATCGTCCACTATGTTGAGGTATACTATCGTGTATCTGTGTAACTTTGGAGTGCTGTGCCGCGCGGGATTAGCCGAGCGGTCTTAGGCGCTGCAGTCTTGGACTGTGTGCCTGGTCCCGGAGGAGGTTCGAGTCCTCCCTCGGGCATAGGTGTGTGTGTTTGTCCTTAGGATAATTTAGTTTAAGTAGTGTGTAAGCTTAGGGACTGATGACCTTAGCAGTTAAGTCCCATAAGATTTCACACACATTTGTACTTTTTTTTGAGTGCTGTGCAGCAGTCAAAGTTACATAGCCCGCCATCATGACGAGTAACTTAATTTTTGAAGTGCCCTCATAGTACTACAAGTCCATAGTAGATGTTACCTGGAGTGTGATAATAGTGTGTAACGTAATATTTAAGTGTCCTTGTGATGCTACAGGTGCAGTGCAATTTCTGCTTCCATAATTCCTTAAAGGAAAGAAAAATTTTATGACATATTTAAGTGTTCAGAGTGCTAAAGTGGGGATCGTATCTCGTTTATTATTTATGGCTCAGAATCGAACATCTATGATAACACTGGGTTGTGTTGAGGTGCACTTGCTCGGTGTCTGGCGGCGGACGGAAGGGATTAGTGCGTTCTTTCTTTCTCATGATGTAGGGACACCTCGCAGCATCAATGTCTCTGTGCTTGTATGTTACTCTGTGCAGACAGTTAGGATCATTTGACTATCTCAGACGGTTCTTACATGTTTATTTTGATGGTAAATTGGTGCATCACTGGCAGAAGAACCTGCCTGAAATGTAGATCCTCATTGTAATGATTACCATCGTCGATTTATGATCTCCTAACATACACGAATCCTCGTTGCTTTACCTGTGCTCGGACAATTCGTTCTTGTACGGTGTATGCATCAAGAAATCACAATAGATGTCAACCATCTCGACAGTTACTTATCAATCTCTTCAACCAGTTTCTTGAAAGAGGTAGTGTAACAAGAAGACAACGTAACAGATGCAAGCAAGTGACGACAGAATAGGTGGATAGTAGCGTTGTTACTGATGTTTCAGTTGATCCGCACGTTAGATACAACGATATCGCATGAGGAAGTGCCATAAGTCAGGCAAGCGTCCTACCCATTCTCCAGCGACATAAGTTCCACACATATCAGGAACTGCATTAAAACAATTGTGTGAAACCAGGATACTCCAGATGTATCAGGCATCTAGTTTAGTGATGAAGCCGCATTTAGCAATAATGGTTACGTAACCTGCCGAAACATGCACTGTTGGTCTGTTGATAAACCCAATTGGTTCAGCATCCCACACCACTCGTTTACACTCCATGCATGCTGACTTTACTCCTGACGAAGCCATCAGCTTATAGGTCCGCGTTCTATGGATAGAACACGTAACGCGCACAAGTTACGCAGCCTAGAAACAGACTGTCTTCCACTGATGCTGTCCAGTCCATAATCCATGAAGTACTACAGCATGTCTTTACGACTTCTTTCCAAATCGTTGGCTTGGACTTGGGGAAGTAGTACCTTGGCTGGTCCATTCCCTGTGTTTCACTCCTGAAGACTTTTTCTGTGAGGAAAACTGAAAGATGGTGTCTGCAGTGACATACGCACAAATGGTGATTCTAGTATCTGGGGTCTACGTTATTATCAAACGGAAATAGTGAAGAGGATAAATTGAGGCAAGGCTAGAGGGCTCTACGGCTCCTGAATTTGGTCCTTTGGAGCACAAAATAACAAAAAGGACGAAACAAATGATACATCGTTTAGCTGTTGAAATCGGCTTATGCACGAAGCCGAATCGGCGGTAGTATACAAGCCTCAGACAAACAATTTCGATTTTTGGAAGCGAAGTTGTGGCATCTCAAAGCTGGACCGCAACATAAGGGGGACTACGGATGTCGATAAATCAGTAATAGACGCTATAGAGATGAAAAGGCGAAAGTGCTATGGACATCTAGAAAGAATGGGCGATTGCTGATAGCCAGAGAAAGTGGGGCAGTGAACTTTGGCGGAAAGAAGAAAGCATGGACCCTCTAGGACGAGTTGGACACGAGGTGTCTGGGACGCGACAGATATTAGAGGGCTACAAGAAGGAGATCTGCATGATAGAAGGAAGTGGACTTCGGGAAGGGACAAGCGGCGCCAACCGTAGAATACTCACAACGTGGTAATATGATAAGTAGCTTATTATCGGCTCCTTTTTTTGGACCCCTGGGATGGAAAGGAGATGAGACAAGACAGTACAAGCTGACTGTGGCAAAAATTCCCACGGACATCAATCGCATACCCTGTCATTTGGACAGAGGACTGCATGTTCGACTTAGTTCCGGAAAACGGGTAGCTGTCTAACAGAACTTAACGGACAACTCTGTTCAGGAAGAAATCGTCTTTCCCGCCATGTTTCTAAAATAATGGTGTGGCATATTCTGTTTGTAAAGAAACTGTTCACTACCAAATTCACTTTTGCAGTTGAACCATGTGGATATCTGACATAATATGTGACATATTGGAATGAACTCAATGGTATTCGTGGGAGAACTCCAAAACGTAAACTTTGAAGGAATTAGAAATTTAAGATTCTTAGTTCAGTTGGTTGTGAGTTGAACGAAGGAACAGTAATGGTATTCACCTGACATGTGCAGGAGAACTCCAATAGGCCTCAAATTTGGATATGGAGACAGAAAATTCTACTTACTGTAGATCCCCCCACAATAAAAACTTAGTGCCTAATTCATTGCACAACCCATCTACTGCAGTGATTCCTACAGCTCTTGAAAGTTGTATGGTTGAAACACTACGTTCGGCATGGTCTCAAAAACGTCCATGTATATTCAAATGTGAGACAGTTTGGAACTGTAAAAGTAATTTTATATCCCGATTATTACGTGCCCAGCTATTTGTACCCATATCTCTTGTGTGGATTTCGAGCCTATTGACATGTACTTTCTCTTATCAATTACAGGGTCGGTTTCAAATTCCAACCTGTCCACTTCAAACTAATGCTATTCGTTACTGACACAGAAGTACGTGAAACACTGAACTTCCTTATGTGGTCAGTCTGTGATTTGCTGTAGCTAATGAAAGTTGTTAACACCTACTGTAGTTACAGGTGTCTAATGTATTTTTGTACCCAGAGAATGAGCTCGAGGGGACGAATGAAATCCAGTAACATACATGCAAAATGTAAATGCTACAAACACTTATTCGGGAAACAGGAATACTGAGAAAGATCAAGCATAGTTTGCATGAACGCTTGTGATACAATGAAGTACCGTAACACACTACCTATTACGCTCTGGCGATGGGGCTCGATGACCTGTTACGAGATAAAAACTGAGGCAATATACTATTACAGGGAGTTAATCGACTGTTGAACCACACATAAATTCCGCTTATGCTACTGCCGCAGAGTACACCCAATTTCGGTCACATATTTCTGGTAACCGTGAAAGGGCGGTGCCGCGCTTTCAAATAGCGACGCGTGTTCCCACCGGATGACAGATTGCTTTCGATCGACGGTGGCAAACAACGCGACGGCATTGCTGGTGACGTGATGAATGGGCGGCGATACAGACAACTCACCGGTTCCGCTGCTGGATTGTGCGACTTCCAGTCCGAGGCCGATATTCAAATTTAACAATACATCATAAATTTGCCTCAACGGCTCAATTTCCATTGGTCCGTATTTAAGAGCAGCTCTTAGGTAAAAAGGCGATATTAGAGACTGTATATAACTTGCGCGACGTATGGCGCGTACTGGTGCGCAAAATTAAGGACGAAGACCATATGAAACGCCCCCTTAAAACAATTATACATGACAGTGTTTAAACTGACACACAATATTTTTAGCGCAACGCAATCTGACTTTCAAAAATCCCTACAAAAAAAATGGCCCTGACTAACATTAACCTATGCGTTTCACAAATCGCTTACCTCACAAAAATCTTGGTTACTCAAATTACTGCAATACAGCGAGCGCCACTACTGCCAGCTAAATAAAAGATTCAAACTACGGAAGGCATTAACTACTCATAGGCATAGTTAGCAAATGAAAGATTTTGATAGAGAACAAATGATGTATTTACCTTAATAGTCATGACATCCAGTCTTACAAATTTCAAAACTCCGCCATCTCTCTCCCCACATCCACCACTGCTGGCGGCTCACCTCCAACTGCGCAACGCTACGCGCTGTTAACATCCAGCTACCCAACACTACAATGGCAGACAACAATGCAAACTAGCCACAGACTGCACACAGCACAGCCACTGATTTTCATACAGAGCGCTACATGACGTTACCAATAAGAAAACCTAAATAGCCTACTTACATAGCCCCCATTCTTCCCATCAAAAAATTTTACAAATTGTTTTGGGCAGTGGCCAATAATGATTTGATAAAATTTTTCATAATTGCAGTAACAAAGATATTAAATGCATACACTTATTGATACAATGTTGGTGAAAAGCTAAAATTTTCTCACACTCCATAAAAACAGTCCTGATCATTCATCATAATAGTAATTACAGTTTTTTTCACAAAGTCTCATTAGTAAAAGAAATTGCACACAGAAGTAGTGGATTTCCATGCAGCCTTGAAGAAGTAGTGTTGTCCTTCCAACGGAAAGACAGTGCTAACCCCCTGACATGCAGAGAGGTATTGGTCCACAACAGAGCAAACCCACAGCAGAGTCAGTCGAAATTTTGAAGAATATTGGTAGGAAGGTCATCACAGAGCAGACCCACTGTAGTCCTGGGAGAGATTACGGTATTGGTGGGCCACCAGAGGTGCAGACCCACTGCAGTCCTTGTAGAAATAATGGTACTGGTGAGTCAGCAAAGGTGTAGACCCACTGTAGTCCTTGTAGAAATAATGGTATTGGTGGGTCATCAAAGATGCAGACCCACTGTAGTCCTTGTAGAGATGGCCAGCAGCCATCTGTTGTGACTGTGCAGGTGTGGAAACACCATTGAAGAGTCTTGCGGATAATATAGCAAGTCCATAACCACCACTTGTGCACTCACAAAGTTTTTGGAATTGTCCTTAGAACCAGCAGTGCTGTTATCCAGTCCCTTGCTGAATTATTAACACACGTGCAAACACTAACAGTCCCTACTTCTCACATATTGTCCATATACTATCACCAACAGAAACGTGTGCAGTGAAATGTAACTTACAAATTAATAATATGATGAACTGGTATCAATTATA
Source organism: Schistocerca piceifrons (assembly GCF_021461385.2). Taxonomy (NCBI): domain Eukaryota; kingdom Metazoa; phylum Arthropoda; class Insecta; order Orthoptera; family Acrididae; genus Schistocerca; species Schistocerca piceifrons. The sequence goes on from NC_060141.1 coordinate 491,868,289, forward strand.
ATTTTATAACATAAGAATACAATAACAACGGTACAAAATACATCATTAAAAACATAATAATACAGATAACATTTGTAGTAATAGGGGCTTTACAAAAGAATAGAAATAAACATATGCACCAGTGTTACAGGAATTATGACGTAAGTAAATACATAAAAGATCAGAATAATTATTGAAACATCAACTTCACACATGAGCATTAAAACAAAACAGAATAAATAATGTCTAAGTATCTTTACAAGGTAAATAACATAGTATTTGAAAAATTCTACAACATAAATCTTATTAGTTAAAAACTTAAAGACAGGAAAAAGACAAATACACAATGGTACATAAACACATAGCAAAATCATACAAAAGGAAAGACAGGGTTCGTTTTCAGTGTGACATTTGGTACTGCAGTCCACCCAAAAACTTCATTCCATATATCTTTCCTCTTATTTCAACATTTGTTTCCACCAAAAAAATTCTATCCAAGCATGCTTTCTGTATTTATATGTTCACACATTTCTTACCTCATTATTTATTTTCCATTATCTTACCTCATCAATTATTTCCAAGAGAATCCTACCTAAACCTGTTGTCCCTAAACCCTACTTTTTTGGTTCATATCCTCTTTCAAAATACTTTTTTGGCCAAAAACCATTTTTTATAGCTTCTCAATGCATTTCTTCCAATTCATCATAGTTAGTTTCTTATATAGTCTACCCCCTCTTAAGCTAACTTAAATCTACTGAGCTCAGATGCTAAACTAAGGGACGAGGCAATGCAGCAGCACAAAATAATTAACACAAACAGCAATGACAAAAAATTCAAATTGGCAAAGCAATTGCAATATTACAACTAATATAAGGCACTGTGCAGCAAACAAGAAAAATAAATCCGTAGTAAAACTGGCTTAACAGCGTAATACAAAGTCAAATTCAGTAGCACTATGCCTGGCACACAGCAGCAGCAAATGCAATAACTTATATCTAAACATGACAAAGCTCAAGCAGAAAAAATATTACATTAAAGACAACAATGCAGACAAGGGAAATGTATATTCACATCTTAATGTCTATGTAAATTATGAATGCAGTTCCTGTGAAGGTAAATGTCTCTTTGTGCTCCCTCACTTTTTTTGAAAAAAATTGTTATTTACTCGATCTGTAGACAGAAAATATTTATGTTAGTACATCTATAAACTTTTATTTTAACCAACACTGAAGTGCAACTAGAAACTAGATATTAAACAAAAGGAGTTAATAAATACATAAAGCAAGCCATATGGCATTTCTCTAGCGAGACAATAGCCGTGAATGTTTCTCATCGTTTCATTAGGCATTTTAGTAAATATCATAAATTAAGAGCTCCACAGTATAATCATATGTTTCCAAGTTTGAGCGTGTCGTATTTGCGATGCTTTCTACAAACGAATGTCAGTAGCGAGGATAATGGCCTCCCTTTTTTTTCTCCACCTGTGCCTCTGAAAAGGCACACACTAATGGCTTTTTTTCCAGGCATCTGACACAGCTGGGTGCCCATGACGAATTACATGCAGGTGGTCACTTAACTTTCTTACGGAAATATTTACGACAGCAGTTGCCGCTACAGTGGCAGTCTCATATAAAAAATTTCACAGGTCGAGAATTTGCGTTGCAAATGTGTAGATACAAAACTTATGAATATAACAGTGTCCACAAAATTTTCGCTGGCATTGTGATACATTCACGCATTTACACACATTTCATAACTCTTAAAGTACGATTCTTGGTTTCCAACATCCTTTTTCACAAGTCAGAGTCCCTAACCACTATTCATTACTCCTTACCTTATTACACATACACTCCTGGAAATTGAAATAAGAACACCGTGAATTCATTGTCCCAGGAAGGGGAAACTTTATTGACACATTCCTGGGGTCAGATACATCACTTGATCACACTGACAGAACCACAGGCACATAGACAAAGGCAACAGAGCATGCACAATGTCGGCACTAGTACAGTGTATATCCACCTTTCGCAGCAATGCAGGCTGCTATTCTCCCATGGAGACGATCGTAGAGATGCTGGATGTAGTCCTGTGGAACGGCTTGCCATGCCATTTCCACCTGGCGCCTCAGTTGGACCAGCGTTCGTGCTGGACGTGCAGACCGCGTGAGACGACGCTTCATCCAGTCCCAAACATGCTCAATGGGGGACAGATCCGGAGATCTTGCTGGCCAGGGTAGTTGACTTACACCTTCTAGAGCACGTTGGGTGGCACGGGATACATGCGGACGTGCATTGTCTTGTTGGAACAGCAAGTTCCCTTGCCGGTCTAGGAATGGTAGAACGATGGGTTCGATGACGGTTTGGATGTACCGTGCACTATTCAGTGTCCCCTCGACGATCACCAGTGGTGTACGGCCAGTGTAGGAGATCGTTCCCCATACCATGATGCCGGGTGTTGGCCCTGTGTGCCTCGGTCGTATGCAGTCCTGATTGTGGCGCTCACCTGCACGGCGCCAAACACGCATACGACCATCATTGGCACCAAGGCAGAAGCGACTCTCATCGCTGAAGACGACACGTCTCCATTCGTCCCTCCATTCACGCCTGTCGCGACACCACTGGAGGCGGGCTGCACGATGTTGGGGCGTGAGCGGAAGACGGCCTAACGGTGTGCGGGACCATAGCCCAGCTTCATGGAGACAGTTGCGAACGGTCCTCGCCGATACCCTAGGAGCAACAGTGTCCCTAATTTGCTGGGAAGTGGCGGTGCGGTCCCCTACGGCACTGCGTAGGATCCTACGGTCTTGGCGTGGATCCGTGCGTCGCTGCGGTCCGGTCCCAGGTCGACGGGCACGTGCACCTACCGCCGACCATTGGCGACAACATCGATGTACTGTGGAGACCTCACGCCCCACGTGTTGAGCAATTCGGCGGAACGTCCACCCGGCCTCCCGCATGCCCACTATACGTCCTCGCTCAAAGTCCGTCAACTGCACATACGGTTCACGTCCACGCTGTCGCGGCATGCTACCAGTGTTAAAGACTGCGATGGAGGTCCGTATGCCACGGCAAACTGGCTGACACTGACTGCGGCGGTGCACAAATGCTGCGCAGCTAGCGCCATTCGACGGCCAACACCGCGGTTCCTGGTGTGTCCGCTGTGCCGTGCGTGTGATCATTGCTTGTACAGCCATCTCGCAGTGTCCGGAGCAAGTATGGTGGGTCTGACACACCGGTGTCAATGTGTTCTTTTTTCCATTTCCAGGAGTGTATAAATATTCGTCGACACTTCTTCAAAATTTCATCATAACAGATACGTAGCATAGTCAAATTCCTCATATGGCACCGGCTTATTGACCATAAACATACCTCAGCAGCATAATACACATCGTCGTCATAAAAATAACACCATAATACCTCAGTCAAATCTCAAAAACGTTGTAGCTTTCTGCAATAATTTCAAACCCTAAAAAATATTCTCTGCTCATTTCAATAGTGTCGTCTACCTCAAACATACCTTAAAAATCATGATCTCGTACCAAATACATCATTCAAAGCTCTCATAGTATCACAATGGTTCTGAAAAAATATGAAGAGTTCACAAAGTACAGACAAAATACAATTTCGTAAGTGTGAAGTTATCCAACTGTGTAATTACGTAAACATCTGTCACTGACGTAGTAAAATAAATGTTTGTCTCTCTCAGTTAAATGATCAGATAGCTGTGTAATTATGTGTTAGAGAAATATGGTACCGATGTGTAAAGTTGTATAGGCAAATACCATATTAGCTAGGGCTCCTTGTGCTTGCCAAACACATGGTACACAAAGTAGGCGTATACCCCCCTGAGGATTAATGTAATTATACCCTCAGGTGTTACAGATTACAGCAATGGAATGAAATGTATCACGGAAAACTTTCTTTGTAATTCAAAAATCTTTAAAAATAAATGTTTTAAGTACAAATTTAATCACTCAAATATGTGTACTGTAGCGCTGGTAAAAAATGTGCCTAGTGTCGTAATTATCGTCGTCCGTAAGCAAAGTTGTGTGGAAGTCAATGTACTTACCTTGTAATAAACAAAAGCGAAATGCTATGCATATAGATATCGTAGTTATCACGCACATTACCGTGATCAAGAAAGTACTATACTGTAACGTATTCTTGTGCTACGAAAAAGGCTGTCTCATTGTAGCTATACCACAAAAGGTACTACTAACACATGTTTTACTTTCCAGAATAAAACAGAAAAACTGTGCAGATATAAAACAGATACACCGCAAAAGCAACAATGTAAATTGTGTCACATATTAGTAGCGTCCCGATATAATAGTGTAACTGTCAAATAAACTAACCACTGTGTTATCTGGTATCTCTCAGAAAGTACTTTAAATCCAGAATGTATTTTCAAGTAAACCAAAATGTTGCATTAAAATCTCATTATCAGTACCAGTATATGTTCTAAGTTTGTAAGCCTTATAGTCGTTACGTAATCATGCAACTAACAAGCAAGAATGTACACAAACAATAACACTGTGTCCTCTGTTCACTATCACAATGCAGTGGTAATTTCTGTTTAAATAAGTTCTCTTGGTTCTTGACTGGATATTTAACTTCAGACATTGTTGCATGCTAACAGGTTTTAAGTCTGACAAAGCATACTAGTAACATAAAGTGAAAAATTTTATAGCAAAGACTAAGTTAAAAACACAGATTATCTCTCAATGAATGGTTTTACATGTGAAGTGTGGTGCAATCCATTACTCTTCATAGTACTCAAAGTTTTAACTTGAACGCAATTATCATGCGGTATACGTCGGTAAGGAATGCTAAAATTTTTCTCAAGGTTAGCATCTATGTTATTTTGGCAGAGCCGGCTGGCGCACGTGGCTGCCTGCGGTGCAAGTCACTGTCTGTCTCTTTATTGGGATTAGGAGACCTAGCTTCTACAAATTCACCTTGTCGAAAAGGTCCCGCCCTGTTTGAAGCTCGCCAGTTCTGACGGAATTCAGGTCTGTCGTTTTGTTGGTAATTTACATATTTTCTTGTTTGACGGTAATGTGGTGGCGAATTTCTCCCGGAATCGTAAATGCGTGGGGGGACCGTTGCGTCTGAAGTTATTCTGTCTCCTTTGATAATAATTGTTTGGGTTTCCATATTGTCTGTTTCTATGGTTATCTCCATCATATTCAACATTACGGAAGTGCGATCTTTCTCTGTAACTATTATTACTCTGCCAGTGGTTGTCATATGGGTGGTGTCTGTTTTGGTCACGATTTGCGTTGTAAGAATTGACTTGTCGTGTCCAGTTATTGTTTCTGTCGCCACGGAATTGTGACGGATGTGACCTATAGTGATTGCTTTCCTGTTTTCGCATCTCGCAACTGTCCGTGTCAATTTTTAATTCTTGTAAGAGTCCCTGAAAAGCTTCAATGTCGTCTTTGCAACGTCCTGCCAAAATAATATTTCTTAAATGTTGAGGCAATTTCATTAAGCAAATACGGATGAGTTCTGAAGGGCTGTATGGGTTTGACAGGTATTGATTCTTGTGCAACATGTCCTCAAAATATTTGACAAGACTGGAAAATTCAGATTGTTCAAAGTGTTTCATCATCATGATGCTATGTTTTACTCGGTCTTGCGTAGCTTGAGACCAATATGCTGAGAGGAAGGCATGGTAAAATTCTCCTTCACTGTGACAATCGTGAATGACCGATCGCATTCTTACAGCTGGTTCATTCTCTAAGTAGCCACACATAAATTTTAATCTGTGCTCTAATGACCATTTGGGAGGAAAACAATGAGAGAATTTATGGAGCCGTGCTTGTGGATGAATGTCGTTGCCAGAATTCTTAAATGTTTTGAATTTACGTGTAGTAATGAACAACTTATAGTCAAAATCAACATATCGGCGAGTCACATGTCGGTCATTGTAACGTCGTTTCGGCGGTTCCATCTCAAAATTCGGTGTGCCTTGCCAATTTCTTTCATAATTTCCGAAGTGTCCTGTGTTATTATTTTGTGGTGGTTCCGTATTTCTAAGTCCCTCTTCCCGTGTTGGAGCGCGAGTGTCCTCTGAAATATGTAATTTTTGTATTACTTGTGTCAGCTGATCTTGTACTTCCCGGATTTCTCTTTGGTGTTGCGTATTAATTTGATTCTGATTTTGTTTGAATTTCCTAATTTGTTCGCAGTCTTCTGTGTCAGTGAAGGCTACCGGTTTTGTGTCATTCAGATTATCATCTACCTTCGTAGATAAATTATTTAGCTGATCCGAAAGTTCAACTACTTTCTCTGATAATGAACTAATTTCCTCCATGTGTCTTTCTACTGTGTCCTTTAGGTTTTCCTGAGTTTCTGCAAGTTGCGTAACCGAATCGGTAGATGCAACTGAGTCAATTTTAGCTTGCAAGGTTTCATGATTTTCATGAACAATAGTTTGCAGTTCTTTTATGGCTGCTTCGTGATTCTGTAATGCATTTTCATGACGCGAAAAAATAGGTTGAAAATGCTCACAGATTTGTGTTTTTACGTCGTTACAGACTTTTTGACATTTCGATTCGATTTTATGTAACTCAGTACTTAAATCTTCACGTGTTTGTTCAAGTGTGGTGTGAAGATTTTGCTCCATTGCGTCTAACTGTTGCGGTGTTTGTCTCTGGTGTTGTTCCATTGTGTCTAACTTTTGAAGATTTTGTTCCATTTGTTGCATTAATTGTAATAACAATGCACTGGTGTCTGAAACATGTTCCTCAGTACTTTTCGGCAGTGAATTTGCACCGGCAACATTCACATTTTGACAAGCGGAAAATGTGTCTTGACTCATTTGAGAAAACGGTGAGAACCCAAAACTTGAGTCTACAGTATTTGCAATATTGTGTTCTGTCATTCCCGATTCCTGAAGCGAGCTGTTGCCGACCGATCGATCGATAATGCTTCCCTGTTCACTACCTGTTTCACTGTCTACACCATTATTTGCCGCCCGCTCCATTTCCCTATGCACTATTACCAAATTACTACTTTGAATGTGTGTTACTTCATTACACAGTGGTGCTGATAAGCTACGCTCGTCGTCACTATTATTTCTCAGTTTACTTTGGAGCCTAGTGTTACGTTTTTCACACGCCATTACTGTCACAATATTTCACACGATAACACAGAAAAGCACAATTTCAAGAGCAAAAATAAGAGAACACATTAACATAGCACTGAAAATAATATCTAGTTAATTGCAGCTGCGAAATACTTGGTGCAAATCTACATGCATGCCACAACTGTTTTACTGTACAACAATGAAAGACTGCAACTACAAAGGAGATTCTCTCTAGAATTACGCACTAGCAATACACAAAATCTACACTAATTACACAAACTACAAGAAAAAATCAGAAGATTCCAGTGAGGTATCCTCGGCTAAGGGTCGACATATGAAATGTCCCCTTAGAACAATTATACAAGACTGTGCTTAAACTGACACACAATATTTTTAGCGCAACGCAATCTGACTTTCAAAAATCCCCACAAAAGAAATGGCCCTGACTAACATTAACCTATGCGTTTCACAATTCGCTTACCTCACAAAAATCTTCGTTACTCGAACTACTGCAGTACAGCGAGCGCCACTACTGCCAGCTAAATAAAAGATTCAAACTACGGAAGGCACTAACTACTGATAGGCATAGTTAGCAAATGAAAGATTTTGATAGAGAACAAATGATGTATCTACCTTAATAGTCATAATATATATATAGCAGTTCGTGACATCCAGTCTTACAAATTTCAAAACTCCGCCATCTCTCTCCCCACATCCACCACTGCTGGCGGCTCACCTCCAACTGCGCAACGCTACGCGCTGTTAACATCCAGCTGCCCAAAACTACAATGGCAGACAACAATGCAAACTAGCCACAGACTGCACACAGCACAGCCAGTGATTTTCATATAGAGCGCTACGTGGCGTTACCAATAAGAAAACCTAAATAGCCTACTTACACATACACAGAAAGATCTGATGCAGTATAGTACAAAAGGAAATTGAAACAATGAAGCGTCCAAGAACAGCACTTCTATACAAAGACAATTATTGCACTAAAGTAACTGCGATTCATGGTGGTTCACTGTACATAACAAAAGGCAGGGTATGGTTCATAATAGGGGTGAGGATGCATTACAAGGTGTTCCTATTTCGGCTACAAGGTTGGTTAGGCGATCTTGTGATAGGGAGTTCCATTCCTCTACCGGCATAGTTTATACCGGCACTACTGGCCATAAAAATTGCTACACCAAGAAGAAATGAAGATGATAAACGGGTATTCATTGGACAAATATATTATATTAGAACTGACATGTGATTACATTTTCACGCAATTTTGGTGCATAGATCCTGAGAAATCAGTACACAGAACAACCACCTCTGGCAATAATAACGGCCTTGATACGCCTGGGCATTGTGTCAAACAGAGCTTGGGTGGCGTGTACATGTACATCTACCCATGCAGCTTGAACACGATACCACGGTTCATCAAAAGTAGTGACTGGCGTATTGTGACGAGCCAGTTGCTCGGCCACCATTGACCAGGCGTTTTCAATTGGTGAGAGATCTGGAGAATGTTCTGGCCAGGGCAGCAGTCGGACATTTTCTGTATCCAGAAAGGCCCGTACAGGACCTGCAACATGCGATCGTGCATTATCCTGCTGAAATATAGGGTTTCACAGGGATCGAATGAAGGATAGAGCCACGTATCGTAACACATCTGAATTGCAACGTCCACTGTTCCAAGTGCCGTCAATGCGAACAAGAGATGACCGAGACGTGTAACCATTGGCACCCCATACCATCACGCTGGGTGATACGCCAGTATGGTGATGACGAATACACGCTTCCAATGTGCGTTCACCGCGTTGTCGCCTAACACGGATGCGACCATCATGATACTGTAAGCAGAACTTGGATTCATTCGAAAAAATGACGTTCTGCCATCGGTGCACCCAGGATCGTCGCTGAGTACACTATCGCAGGCGCATCTGTCCGTGATGCAGGGTCAAAGGTAACCGCAGCAATGGTCTCCGAGCTGATAGTCCGTGCTGCTGCAAACGTCATCGAACTGATCGTGCAGATGATTATTGTCTTGCAAACGTCCCCATCTGTTGTCTCAGGAATCGAAACCTGGCTGCACCATCCGTTACAGCCATGCAGATAAGATGCTTGTCATCTCAACTGCTAGTGATACGAGGGCGTTGGGATCCAGCACAGCGTTCCGTATTACCCTCCTGAACTCACCGATTCCATATTGTGCTAACAGTCATTGTATCACGACCAACTCGAGCAGTAATGTCGCAATATGGTAAACCACTATCGCGATAGGCTACAATCCGGAGGAAGAGGAGGAGATTAGTGTTCAACGTCCCGTCGACAACGAGGTCATTAGAGACGGAGCGCAAGCTCGGCTAAGGGAAGGACGGGGAAGGAAATCGGCCGTGCCCTTTCAAAAGAACCATCCCGGCATTTGCCTGAAAGGCTTTAGGGAAATCACGGAAAACCTAAATCAGGATGGCCGGAGACGGGATTGAACCGTCGTCCACCCGAATGCGGCAACAATCCGATCTTTATCAAAGTCGGAAACGTGATGGTACGCATTTCTCCTCCTTACACGAGGTATCACAACGACGTCTTACCAGTCAACGCCGGTCAACTGCTGTTTGTGTATGAGAAATACACTCCTGGAAATTGAAATTAGAACACCGTGAATTCATTGTCCCAGGAAGGGAAAACTTTATTGACACATTCCTGGGGTCAGATACATCACATGATCACACTGACAGAACCACAGGCACATAGACACAGGCAACAGAGCATGCACAATGTCGGCACTAGTACAGTGTATATCCACCTTTCGCAGCAATGCAGGCTGCTATTCTCCCATGGAGACGATCGTAGAGATGCTGGATGTAGTCCTGTGGAACGGCTTGCCATGCCATTTCCACCTGGCGCCTCAGTTGGACCAGCGTTCGTGCTGGACGTGCAGACCGCGTGAGACGACGCTTCATCCAGTCCCAAACATGCTCAATGGGGGACAGATCCGGAGATCTTGCTGGCCAGGGTAGTTGACTTACACCTTCTAGAGCACGTTGGGTGGCACGGGATACATGCGGACGTGCATTGTCCTGTTGGAACAGCAAGTTCCCTTGCCGGTCTAGGAATGGTATAACGATGGGTTCGATGACGGTTTGGATGTACCGTGCACTATTCAGTGTCCCCTCGACGATCACCAGTGGTGTACGGCCAGTGTAGGAGATCGCTCCCCACACCAGGATGCCGGGTGTTGGCCCTGTGTGCCTCGGTCGTATGCAGTCCTGATTGTGGCGCTCACCTGCACGGCGCCAAACAAGCATACGAACATCATTGGCACCAAGGCAGAAGCGACTCTCATCGCTGAAGACGACACGTCTCCATTCGTCCCTCCATTCACGCCTGTCGCGACACCACTGGAGGCGGGCTGCACGATGTTGGGGCGTGAGCGGAAGACGGCCTAACGGTGTGCGGGACCGTAGCCCAGCTTCATGGAGACGGTTGCGAATGGTCCTCGCCGATACCCCAGGAGCAACAGTGTCCCTAATTTGCTGGGAAGTGGCGGTGCGGTCCCCTACGGCACTGCGTAGGATCGTACGGTCTTGGGGTGCATCCGTGCGTCGCTGCGGTCCGGTCCCAGGTCGACGGGCACGTGCACCTTCCGCCGACCACTGGCGACAACGTCGATGTCCTGTGGAGACCTCACGCCCCACGTGTTGAGCAATTCGGCGGTACGTCCACCCGGCCTCCCGCATGCCCACTATACGCCCTCGCTCAAAGTCCGTCAACTGCACATACGGTTCACGTCCACGCTGTCGCGGCATGCTACCAGTGTTAAAGACTGCGATGGAGCTCCGTATGCCACGGCAAACTGGCTGACACTGACGGCGGCGGTGCACAAATGCTGCGCAGCTAGCGCCATTCGACGGCCAACACCGCGGTTCCTGGTGTGTCTGCTGTGCCGTGCGTGTGATCATTGCTTGTACAGCCCTCTCGCAGTGTCCGGAGCAAGTATGGTGGGTCTGACACACCGGTGTCAATGTGTTCTTTTTTCCATTTCCAGGAGTGTAGTTTGGGGTCTCATTCTCCATCATTCCACATTCACACATCGAAACTCGACATCATTAAGCCTCCACACAGAGAACCAGTGCAGTGAGAAAGATGCTTTCCTGCCTGGTTGACAAAATGCTTTATCCAGAAATTGGAAATGCTTGCTTCGTTCTACATGGATGTCTCTCATAACTTAAGTAAATGTGTTTGATTATTCAAGTACAGCACAGTCGTTGATATTCCGTAGTGTGCCCAGCTATCCTGGCCTGCCTCCTGCTTCATGGCCTGCGAATTACTGTCATGACCAACCGACGTACAGCAGTGGGAACAAGTAATGCACCCTGGTACGTTGTCGAGCATGATTGTTTTAATGGATAAGGTGTTACAGAATGGAGGGCCATAATGTACAATGTGCGTACTGACTTCCAAGTATTTTAACACGGCGCCGGCCGCGGTGGCCGTGTGGTTCTGGGCACTTCAGTCCGGAACCGCGTGACTGCTACGGTCGCAGGTTCGAATCCTGCCTCGGGCATGGATGTGTGTGATGTCCTTAGGTTAGTTAGGTTTAAGTAGTTCTAAGTTCTAGCGGACTGATGACCTCAGATGTTGAGTCCCATAGTGCTCAGAGCAATTTTTTTTTTAACACGGAATAATCACTAGTCAACGTTATTATGCGCTGTTGGAGGGGCTCTTGGAACCGGTTGATAATCGGCGAACGGACTGGTCTGCTCCTTCCCCCGACTTAAATCTCATCGAGCACGTGAGGGATGTGTGGGAGAGACGTATTGCTGCACATTAAGTTGCACCAACGACCACCCATCAATTGTCAACTGCACAGGTGGAGACACGGAACTCACTACCCCAACATGGGAGCTCTTTGCAGAGCTTTCAGTTTTGTCCGTGGTGATCACACACCCTATTAACTCTTCACATACCATCGGGCCTAAGAGGCACATTCGTGATGTTCAATGTCTTTTCTATTAGCAGGTACACATTTTATTTTAATGAAATTTTATGACTTTTCCTAATTTGTTACGCTAGTCACAATTTGGAAACAATTATAAAAATTTACTTAAAGCCTTGTGCTAAAGTGCCGGTGCACGTTTCCTCCAGTACGGGCCTCGCAGGCCCGTGCGGTTAGAAGCGATTTTTCAACAACCAGTAGTCCGTCTGCAGTTCCCATTCCTGACTAGTGCTCGATCTCTTTCATTCTCCGCGGTCCTCCGTGTGATAATAACACATTTATTTTGGTGAATTGTTTCATAACAGTTATCTGTCATACAAATAGATGATCTCACGGAGGACGATAAGATGATAAGACACGGGAACTGTTGCAGCAGTTTTCCTATTCTGAAAACACACCAACTCAGTGTGAATCTTCCAGTGACTATGAAAATGAGGTAGGTGTCGCTGAAAACTGAGATTATGAGGTATAATTCCTTTATGAAAGTGGAGAAGAACCATTTAGTGTAAACTCTGGTGAGTGTGAAATACTGCTTCCTCGTAATGGGAATGAAATATGGGCTACAGCTCCTCATTCTGGAACTTCTGATGTGCGGAGCGAAAAGGATGTATTGAATGGAAACCAGGGACCTACGATTTATTAGATTAGGAACTGTGATAATGAAGAATCTTGTTTTATGTTGTTCTTTCGTGTACCCCTCATTGACAAAGTGTGTGTGTGGAACAACAAGAAACGTCGAAATGCTTACGAGTACTGAGTGGATAAATATATGCATGAAATAAAGAAGTTGCTGTTATGATACAGACTGCAGTTCAAAAGTGAAGGAGTGGAGATACCACTCAGTGGAGTGTTGGGAGTGGTCGACCACCGTTGAATGAAATTACGTCTCACAACCGCTTCAGTGCTATTCTGAGGGTGATGCTGTTTGACAATGTGGCAGCCCCACTTAAACATAGGTCAGGTGACAAATTGGAACCAATCAGAGACGTTTTTGAGAAGTGGGAAATTACCCTTAGGAATGCGCACATTCCAGGATGGTGCATGATTGTGGATCAACAGTTAGTCACATTTCGAGGTCGCTGTCCATTTCAACAGTACATACCCTCAAAACCTGGTAGATACAGACTAATGTTCTGGGCAATTTTTGACCGTGAAACAAGCTATTTTTGGAAGATGGAGGCGTATTTGCGGGAGGAGGAAGAAACCAGAGCCGTGCGACTTCGACGGCTGGACGAAATATCACCAGTAACAGTTTTGCACATCTCTCGATTTACCTCATTATTTACTGTCAAAAGATCTGATACTAGTCGATACTATCGGAACGAAGAAAGGTGAACTGCCGGCCGATTTTGTTATACCTAAAGCACGTGAAGTACAATGTACGGTATTTGTTTTTCAGCCAGATGTGACGATGGCCTCTGATGTTCTTAAGAAAAGCTAAGTTATAATCGTCCGTAGCTCTCTTCATGACCAACCAAACGTGTCATCATCACAGGTGAATAAGCCTGATGTTATAATCACATACAGTGTCACAAAGGTGGCGTTGACACCGTAGACCAGGAGACTTCATGCTGCAGTGTGAAGAGGACAACAAGGCTCTGGTCATTGGTGGTGTTCTTCAACATGGTCTATGTAAGTGTAATGAATGCATACAGAACATGGATGATGTTGGCTACCAATTAAAAAAGAGATGTCGGACTTTCATCATCAATTTTGGGAATGCAAATAGCGGGGGTAAAGAAGTCAGTGAATTTATTAATAGCATCGGATGCAGGAAGGCAGTGAAACCATCAGCTAATAAGACGAGGAGATGTGCATATTGTGTAGAGAATAAAGACAGAAGTCAAATTACATGTTATAAGAGGACCAAACCTGTATACTCCGAACATTCTACTATTGTCTGCAGACACGGGACAAATTTGCAACAAGAACAAAAGCAATCAACAAATGTATATGACTTGTGTTTCTCAAATTGTAAACTTTAAATAAATAAAATGATTTTAAAAGTATTTAAACCTTAAAAGTCGTTCACAACATAAGTAGCCAAAATAGCGTCAATGTATGTCAATTTAAACAACACGGTCCTGAGAGGCCTGACAGATGGTCAACACTATACAGAACTTCTGGTAAAGAGAGGTTTAAAAACCATGTTCAACCTTTCTGATACCCGGGGAACTGTCATGACACATGGAAACTTCAGTGAAATTATTGTCTTTGAATAAAAGTGTCATTTCGCTTCGTTTCATCGGGTATTCCTTTCAGTTACGTACTTTGCAATACTGTATCTTTCTATGTATTGTCCAAGTTTCATCGAGCTACGTTGCTTGGTAGCAACACATCAGGCGAAAGCTAATTCTATCCCTTCGATTCGTACCATTGTGTTAATGTGTATGATTCGTAATTTTCTGACATGTTTCATTAATGGCTATACGTTAATTAGCTGGTTTCTTCATCAGTATACTCTTGAATCTCATTCTGATGGTAAAGTGCATATCCTAGAGCTCGTAGTATATAATGTGAGAAATTAGATGTACCCTTTGAAAGCTGATGTGAACAAATTCAGCAGGTGAGACACTGATTGATCCCTGTAATACGGAACTAAACACACACGGAATAAAAGATAGCCATTATTCCCCCCAGACCCAAGTCCACGAGACTTCGGAGTAATACCTATGCTCTCAGTCTGCGAGGTACAGTGTCCACAAGTTTCTTCAAGTGCCTGTTGTCCAGCTGAAGCCATCTATTGGTTATTAGTTCCCGTAGAGATTCCATATTGCGGGGACGTGGATTTTTGTGTGTCACCCACAATTACAAATAACCCCCATCAGTTCCTGCGGGGTTAAGAGCGGTCCAGGTGTGATACAGTGCTTGTGTGTTATTCAGACTAGAAACGTAGGCGTGAATCCCTGTGACCACGGCAGTTGTCGTTTTGGAAACGTCATACTGGCAATGAATTTGTAGAATTCAGGCCAAAAGCTGGCCATTGATAGTGTTAAAATAATCATTCTTGTTCAGATGCACGGTATTCTGAAAAAGTAGGGCCGAGTTAATGGTTCTACATACATCTCCCTGTCCTGAATAACACAGTTCACAAACAGCGGGTTAAAAGCCTCGGTAGATTCGACACCTTCCATCAGCTGGAGATTGGGAACCGTGACTTTTCTGGTCAAACCTGCCCCACAGACCAGCTACCATTTAATTCATGTGTTGTTTGGCCGCTTGTAGATTTTCTGCTATATGGATCCCTGTGAACTACGTCATTTCACGATTTAAGCTGTGATATATAGTCAAGTAAGCCAATGGCTTTGCCGTATTGGTGACACCGGTTCTCGTCAAATCACCGAATTTAAACGCTGACAGGCTTGGCTAGCAGTCGGAAGGGTGATGGTTCAGGTCTGCCGAGTGCTGTCGGCAAGCAGAATGCACTCAGCCCTCTGATGCCAGTTGAGGCAAAGCTGACAGCGACCAGGGAAAATGGTGTGCTGATCACACGCCCCTCCGTACGTGCATCTAGTGACACCCTCGTGGCCGAGCGGTTCTGGCGCTACAGTCTGGAACCGCGCGACCGCTACGGTCGCAGGTTCGAATCCTGCCTCGGGCATGGATGTGTGTGATGTCCTTAGGTTAGTTAGGTTTAAGTAGTTCCAAGTTCTAGGGGACTTATGACCTCAGCAGTTGAGTCCCATAGTGCTCAGAACCATTTGAACCATTTGACACCCTCGACTGGGTATGATACTGCGGTCCGTTGTTGCCGTTGGACCTTCCGAATCCTATCCGTCACGAAAAAGGCCAGCGACCGTCTTATGAAATTACAAATTTTAAACATTGCTGTTTTGATCGCTGGAGGAACCATTTTTAATCACCTGCCGTTCAGCAACTCAATTTTATTTACGTTTTTTCAGAAAACTCGCCTTTAAAATAAAGTGAAATTTTTGACACACACACGAGCCAATACCATGTGTATGAAGTACCTCCCCTCCTTTAATATTCTGAAGATGAGTTTACTCGAAAGGCGTAAAAAAAATTCAATTACTGAACATCAAACTATTAAAAATTTTTACTTCAGCGAACACTATAGCACTGTCCAAAATTTATACTTTCAAGAGGAACCCGATTACAAAAGTCCATTGTACGACAGTCCCTTCGCATAAATCGCTCGTAAACCAGATGAGTTGTATTTTCCCTCTCTAACAGTAGCGATCCGGACAGGTTTCATTAATGACGCCTGAGTCTGATCGCCGGACCTTATCACAATGTATTCTTACGCCTTTTTAAATAGCCGCGAGTGATGCACCGTTCCTCGTTGGCCACACACTGTTAATAACCAACATAGCGGGCAACTTAAGGAGCATTGCGGTCATTTACACGTCGCAGCTCCGTTCTACTATTCTGTGATGTCTCCATGAAGTCTTCTTGCTGATTTAGTTACACTCAGTCGACTGGCACACATATACACGCAAAGCATTGGCATGTGGAGTAAGAATGCCAAAAAATGGTTCAAATGGCTCTGAGCACTATTGCACTTAACATCTGAGGTCATCAGTCCCCTAGACCTAGAACTACTTGAACCTAACTAACCTAAGGACATCACACACATCCATGCCCGAGGCATGATTCGAACCTGCGACCGTAGCGGTCGCGTTGTGCCAGACTGACAGATAATGTAAGTGGCGAAACGTGGGGGAAACAACAATTGGTGGACCAGTGTGACATAGACTGAACCTACCGCCAATTACTGTCTGGTGTTTTAGCAGTGCACGGCTAAGTCGATTTATGGAGGATATAGTCTATTATCAACGGGCTTTTGCCGAGTAAACAGAATCTAATGCAACCAACAACTTCACTTTTGTATGAAACCAGTCTCTTCTACCTTTCAGTATCCTGCTTCTCCCGTTGTAGGTATATCTAATTCAACCAAAATCCGGCCTTACAGTTGTTTATGAATTTTCTAGAATTTATGTTCAGATGTATTACAAAAGACTGTAGAAAACGGACTTCACGGAGCTTTGTCCAGTAACAGTGTGCTTTACAACTTGAAAGCACTTTACGGGTCATAATAAAACTCACACATGCTGTAGGCGTTGCGAGTGAAGAGCGTCGTAATTCTTCGAGAAGCCTGCGGTATACCCATAGCGTGAGTCATCCTTCCTCCTCCCTCAGAACGGGTCCATCACCTTTACAACGTCCCGTGCAGCTGTTGTCGAAGTGAACATCATTAAACAAACTTTGTCCAATGCATATTTCAAGAAGCATCCCTCGAGACCCATCTCTTTCCGGGCCTGTGCGCGGCAGACGAGATACGTTGTATGAGCAGAGCATGTTTTCTCATCTCAAAAGATCACTGTTTCAGCAGCTTAGGAATCCCCGACGCTTCTTTCTACCTTCTCCGACAAATTTTATGAGCTGCAAATAGTAGAAGCGACAAGGACTCATTATCAGACACTACATAATCTAAATTATTATGTGACACACAAGCCAATAAAATGCGGTAACTTTGATATTAGATAAATATTTCTTTGATTTGCCGACTGAGAAACATGGAAATCGACGACTCAGAGTTTTCAGTCTATTATTACTGACCCGTGTTTCGTAGTTCTGGCAGCACAATAAATAAAACGTTATCAGACAACGGCAGTGAAATTAATCCAGGGTAGACAAACGGCTCAAAAGGTGTTACAATAATATTGCAGTAAAAATTTTAGTCTCGAGCTAACAGCAACCGAGTTGAGGTTAAAAAAATTGTAATATATTGTTTTCTTTTCAGTTGAAGTTGCACATGGTTTAATACATGACATTTTTTGATTTCCCTGGACTATCTTTACATCTAAAAGCAAAGTAAAACAAAATATGTACTGCCTACTATTTTACAAGCAGCAGAAAAGGATTGTAGATAAATGCAAAATTTACTTCTGCGGTTGTGTTATTAATCCGTGGTTTATACGTCAGAACCACATATCATGGCACTGCAGTCCCTGCTTTAAAGAGTTAACTGGTGGAAGGTGGGCAGAGTGGGAAGGGGCAAGAAGGAGGAGGGAGAAAAGTGAAACGGAGAGATTGGGAGAGAGGAAAAAAGGCAGCGAGTAGTCGTGAATTTAACAGATTCACATTCTCTAAAATATTACAGTAACTGGCGTAAAATAGTGTGTGTTACGCTAAAATCACCAAAAGTAAAATTGTGTGAAAAATTTCTTTGTATAATTTTTAATTCATTTTTAATTTATACAGATTTCGATAATGTTTTACCGAATGTAATACGGTATGCTCGCGAAATCCCTCCATCATGTTCTGTGTTCTTAACTTCATAAAGAAATTGTTTAATTATGTAAACTTTTTACAATTTTAGCACAAGATTCTCTGTTTTTACGCAAGTTTCTGTGGTGTTTTACCGAACATAAATCCGTTAAACTTATGATATCCCTAACAGCACCTCGGTCCCTGCTTCGTTTCCCTCTTTCGATCGATGTCGCTACTCTTTTCTCCCTGCCCCTCTTCCTGCTTTCGCCCTCATCCTCCCTCCAACAGGCACTGATTTAAAACATGGATCACAGGTGATACCGTAGTAGTACGAAGTGTGGGTCTGACAGAGGCGTGACGGGTTGCTGTCGCAACTACATTTACCTAAAATTATTTTCAATTTTTTGTAGAGTAATAAGTAATACACATAGTTTTAATTTATCTTTAGATTGGAAGATGATTCAGATAGACTGAAACATGTATTTATTAAAAAATTACAGCTGACAATAAAATATAAACCAAAAATTAGGCTTTTTTAAAACTGTTATATTTATTACTCTTTTACTTTATTCGGTTTGTATGCGACATTGTAAAAGCAATACTTCGTTCGACATCAAAAACTATTTATGCCAAATGGTTTTCCTTTTACTTAATAATTCAATTTCGTGCTTCTAACAGTGTCAGTTTTGGCGTCTTAATGGTTCTTACTCTATTATACTCTTAGGGTCTCTTCACAGTGTTGGTTTATATATCCACAGTTTCTCTACCCTTCCTGTTTCCCCCTGTTTGTATTTCACCGGTCTCGTGCTTTTCAGACTCTTCCGATTTCCACTTCTTCTAGTGTCTACTTTCTTTCTTTCCACATATTTTCACCTTATTGATACATTAACAAGGGAGGTGATGCAGTAGTTAGGGAAACGGACCTACATTCTGCACGAAGTTTCTTATCCCTATCCAGTCATCCAGATTCGAGTTTTCTAGTTAGCCTGAATTTCCTCACTTGAATGCCAGTCTGATACCTTTTGCTGGTACTCGTCCCCTGTACTCTTGTACGTGATCTCTAATTATCTCGAGGTCGATGTTACATTGATTTCGATTCTACTTACAGATTGCTCCTTTATAATCCCGTATGTTAGTGACTTTAAAAAGTATCATCAAATTCAAATTATTTTTAATTCATGTGCAACAGTTGTAAACAAATGGCGTAGGAAAAACATAACTCGGCAAAATAATGTGAACGATTGTGGTAGACCATCAGAAAATGACTCGAGGGTATCGAACGAGAGAGCTTGTTCTTCTTCCAACATTAAATTCATTCAACACATTAACGTTTCGAACGAATGTGTCAGGTATACGGCACACCGCCCATACATGTGTGTTATAACCGAATCGAGTCACAGCAACATTACTGAAAACACATGTCCTAATTGCAAATTTATTTCCTTTGTTTGGAGAAATTTAAATGCTATGCAGTGAACCTTGGGCAGCTGAATTCAACTTGTTTTCGTTCACTATTGTGTTCGATCGAGAGTCGTGTATAATTGTATTGATACAGGCTGATTGCCTTTTGAAGATAAATACAAAGATTAATTGAACATACAGGATTTGTCCAATTGTCAATATACGTATTCCTCCAATATTTCACCGCAAATTACATGTGATACTTACATAGGGCTTTGTGAGTTCATTACTGAATTCGGCGTCGAATGATTTGTATAAATCGGTTGGCAATATGCATTCCCTTCACTGGATCGAAGTGAAACCTTTCCTGCCTCTGACTGCTGCATACTCTGATTTTAACAACGAATTTACTTCGATATGTGCTTAGTATAAAAGTTTTCTGTGCAAAGCTGTAGTCGGTTTTCATTTATTTGTAATTTATTTATTCCTTTATTAGTCCACCAATGTCAAAAATAAAGAAATAAACATGATTCGTTGGTATTTTGCTTCTGAATGGGCCCTAGAGCGAAGAATCTACCTCAAATGACCGTCTATTGCTAACGTAAGAACAACGGGGAAGAAAGAAATGTACCGATAGAAAGGAAACAATGTATTAAAATATGGAATTTTGAAAACTAGTACAAATTTTGGGACACTAGGAAAACTTGCTGATAATAGGTTGTGCTCTGGATATTGTGTCTCACGATGAAACATATTAGGCTAAACAACTTCGTCCCTTGTATGTACAATTGATGAAAGCGTAAAACTAATGGGCAGCAAGCAGTCTTAATAGTTTCTTGTGGTTCACATGTCATGCAAGAAATTTTTGTAAGCAGACAATGCTGAGACGAGAGAGGGAGCGAAAGATACGGTTAAGAAAAGACTAAGCAAGGAAGTCTTGTACCAGAAGCTGCAAGGAAGGCGTTGTGCATATCGGTCAGCTGAAGTTCCAATACGAGGCAAGAAACTCATTTCCTTTAGCTTACAACTCGGTTAGTAAATGTAAAAACTCGGTTACTACAGCTTATTTCAGGGGAAGGTTGTGGGGGATGGCGAGTGGGTACTGGAAAAATTTCTTCTCATGTATCATCATCAGTTGTAGGAATGTAAATCTGAAACACACACTATGATCACCCGCCGTGTTATGTCTTTGTGGTGTACCAATGAAGATTTGAATACAAATGTAACGGAGTCTAGAAACTGGAGTTTGTTAGAACAGCTGTAACTGGAATCGCCTTGTAGTCTACACTCAGTATGTCAACAAGCCTAATTATAAACAAATATGCTCTGAACACGCCTTCGTGGATAACGTTTGAACGTAAGATACATTCATTGTAAATAGTGGCAGTGTAAGAAAAATAAAGATTTCATAACTTGCACGTACTTCACACTTCGCCACTGTGCTCAAAATCAAGTTTAATGAAGTCGTGTGCTATTCGTGGAAGAGGGATGATGTTACTGTTACGTTGTTTGTGGAGCTACATGTACATTTTAGTTTAAATTCTCTTGACGCTAGTCATGTATCTTCGTAAAGTATATCTTCATGTGCCATACACACTGAAAATGAAAGGCATTTGTAAATATTTCACAGAATATTTCCAAGTAACCAAATGAAGTCTATTAAGCAGATATATTCTTTTCACGACACCCCAAGATTGTGGGTTAGTTCTGGCGATTTCGTGCAAACTAAAGCGATGGGTGATTCGAGAGAGGTGGGGCTGGAAGTTTATCGAGGGATTAACTTCGGTAATCGAAGCTACCTCGTCAGTGACATAGTGAAGCCAAGTACGTAAAGTATGGGTAACAGGCTGTAATATTTTTGCGTACTAGACCTCATTCAACTGTGGAACTTGGTGCAAGATGTCTGAAATGAAAAAAAAAAAAAAGAAGTTAAACGTTAAACTGAGTGACAGGTTAGTGACACATTATTTGTCCCGTACTGTTCAACGTGTACAGAACCAATACGGAAATAAATGCAGAGTTCACCCTAGTGACATTAAAACTCAGGTCGAAAGAACAGTAAAGCCAATTATCACAGATAACATCGCCATCCTCTGTACAAGGGAAGAAGAATTACAGGGTGTGCTGAATGGAATGAAAAGTAAAAGGCTGAGAGTAAACTAGAAATGATAAATAACATTAGGAGTAGTAAAATGACATTAGTAATGAATTTAATATCGGAACTGAGACTGACTTAGTGGATGAAACGGAGGAATTTGCTATCATGGAAGCAAAATAACTCTTCACTGACAAAGCAATTAGGATATTAGAAGCAGACCATCTCAGTTAAAGAGGGTTTTCCTCGCTAAAGGAGATCTCCTAATATCGTACTTAGATACTGATGAACGAATTCCTGAGCACAGCGTTGTATCCAATTGGAACATGACAGTGGTAAAAAAAATGTGAAGAATATCGAAGCGTTAGAGATGCGCTGTTACAGATGGATGATGAAAATTAAGTGGAATTAGAAAACATGAAATGAGCAGTTTCTCTGCATAATCGCAGGAGAAAGAATTATGTCGAAAACACTGATGAGAAGAATGGACAATATGAGAGAACATACGTTAGGATATCAGAAAGTAGCGTCAATGTTAGCAGAGGGCAAAAATTTTAGGAGCAGACAGACACTGGAATGTGTCCAATTAGTCCGGATTTTTTTCTTGAGCTATTCAACGATGAAGAGATTATCACAGAATCTGTCAGGAAAGTAAAATGTTCAACAGAGCACAGTAATATCTGTTGTGTGCTCATGGTCTTGTAGAATTCTTTAAATGGCTGCATATTCACCACTGATTGTACGTTTATTACAAAATCCATCACATCAAGAGGTCTACATTTGAGTAGTGGAATATTGTAATTAATTTTCAACTAAGGCTCGAAAGACCTTGATTGTATAGTGGGCACTCATTCACACTGGACGTGTTTTTTCGACGAAGATGAGTGATTTGTGAAATCATACAAAACAAGGGATAAATGTCTTTCCAACCAGTAGGTTCTCGAGAGTTCATGTGACCGAATATGGCATACAGTGCCTGAAAATTATTATGATTACCGTCTTGAGCCGCTGATAAAATGCTCTATTGAACAACCAGTATTGGTAGACAGATCTTAATCAGGCTCTGAAAAGTGATTATACCATCGTATTAGGCAAATATAAGATCACTGACGTCGGGTAGGAAAACGATGAATTTGTCAGTACAATACAATTAAACAAAGAAATATTCACCCTTTAAACAAAGAATATTTAAAGGCAATCAATGTAAAACTAAAAGATGATATTCACGAAAATAACCAAGAGAACAAGTATAAACCCTAGAATAATAATTACCATGCTGGGAATAAGAATATATATATATAAAGTATAAACAGCTCTGAAAAAAGATAAAAAATTTAAGCAAAAAATCTAAAAGAAGATCAAGACATAATTCTATTTAATAATCTAAATTCACCTACCAAATTTAATGAGGGGGGAGCAGCTATATTTGATGATCTCAAAAGGAATCACCATAAAGCCATTCTAGGTATTAACTTAATTATACCCTTGTTAATGAATAATCTTCGTCTACCTAAACGTTCATAAATAATATTACATAAACAAAACAATCCAGAAGAACATAGACCATGACCAACTATTAACGAAAGAGAACCTATAGAACATCACCAATTTATAGTAATCAATCCACCAATAACCATTCTTATATGAGCAACAGAGGAATATGCAATTAAAGACTTTAAATCAACCTGACGAAAACAAATAAATCTAACAATAACCCCACCAGATAAACCTAAAGATATAAAAGATATCGTAATAGAAATTACATCGTCAATGTGCACTCAGAAGGACAAACGAATAAATAAATAATAATAAAAACGACGCAACATTAAATAATTATTCGAAAGGGATAGAAATCGGTAGATGTAACATACATGTACAGAAAAACACGTTGTTACAATTTCAGAAAAATTCGGTAATTTGTTTAAGAGCAAGAGCTACACGAATCGAACAAGTCAATAGCGCGTTGGTCCACCTTTGGTCCTTATGGAAGCAGTTATTCGGCTAAGCATTGATTGATAGAGTTTTTCGATGAAGTCCTGAGCGATATCGCGCCAGATTCTGTCAAACTGGTGCGTTAGATCGTAAAAATTCAGATCTGGGTGCAGGACCCTGTCCATAGTGGTCACAACGTTCTCAATCGGAGAGAGATGCGCGGTCTTACTGGCCAAAGGAGGGTTGGGCAAGCACGAAAACACGCTGTAGAACACTCTTGTCAGGTGCGGTCGGGAATTATCTTGCTCAAACGTAAGCCCAGGATGTCTTAACGCAGCAAAACGTGGCGTAACGTATCGTCGATGTCCCGTTGCGCTGTAAGGGTACCGCGGATGACAACCAAAGGGGTCCTGCTATGGAAAGAAATGGCACCCCAGACTATCACTCCTCTTTGTCGGGCCGTATGGTAGGTGACAGTCAGGTTGATATCCCACCGCTGCCCGAAAG
Source organism: Schistocerca piceifrons (assembly GCF_021461385.2). Classification (NCBI taxonomy): domain Eukaryota; kingdom Metazoa; phylum Arthropoda; class Insecta; order Orthoptera; family Acrididae; genus Schistocerca; species Schistocerca piceifrons. Next base: position 491,892,519 of record NC_060141.1, read on the forward strand.
TCTCCAGATACGTCTTCGGCCTGGAATCTCATTGACTAGAGCAGAATTGTCCTCAGTGATGAATTCCTCTTCGAACAGAGACTCGACGACAGCGAAGCCTGGAGACGCTCCGGACAGAGATGAGGTACCAACTTGACTGTTGCCGTCCATATGGTCCGACAATGAGGAGTGATGACCCGGGGTGCAATCTTCTTTCATTGAAAGACCCCTTTCGTTGTCATCCATGGCACCCTGACAGGACAGTGATACGTCGAAAAATTCTACACCCCGTTTCGTTGCCCTTCATGGCGAGCCTTCCTGAGCTTACATTTCTGCAAGATTTTTCTTGCCTGAACTCGGCGAGAGTTTCTACTGCTTGTCTTCGTGTTTCCCCAGCACTACATTCGGCAGCAAAGTCGCCAGATCGCACCCCGATGGAGAAATTTCGTTTCGAAGCATTTTGAGTACTGCATTTCTACGATCTAACGCAACAAATGAACAGAATTTGGCACGATATCGCTTTGGAGGACATCCAACCATTCTGTGAATCAATGATAACTAGAATAACTTCTTGCGAATGAGAGACAGGTGAACCGACGTGTTACTGACTTGCTCACCTTGTGTAGGTCTTTCTTTCGAATAAATCACTAATTTTCCTGAATTTGTTATCATTTGTCTGACTGAGCGTTTGCATCACATCTACCAATTTCCGACCCCTTCGCCCAATTCCTTCGTGATGTGTCATTCTTTCTTTTTTTGTCTTGGAGTGTCTACACACTGATAGGCAGTATTCCATGTTACAACAGCAATCGGCACACTTGTTGTGGTATGCATCCTTTCACAGCATTAACATCGACTGCTGATGTAATATGAAAGAGTGCATTGACTGGCACAGTTTATGCATTGGCGATGTAATTCACATTACGATACGACAACAGTCACAAATTAATGCGTCTACTGCCAGACGTCAATGATTTGATATTCGACTAATATGATACTTACAACGCTTTTAACAATCTGTTGATGTTTTGTCGGCCGAAACTGATTGGTTAAAAAAAATGTATTAGCAGCTCGAAGCAGTAGTCAAGACTTGCATATACTGTTATATGACACCACACATAAAAATATAATGGAAAAAAGATGCCACGGTGAATGTCACCTAGGAATACGAGTGCAGTTAGGAAACTTTGTACAGCAAAAATTAAGAAAATAACTTCTTCTGATGTCATTGAAGTTTTCCGTGTTAGTCTGGCAGCCCTATACTTTTTATTCAATTTTAGCTTCTTGTGTGTTACTTACGAGATCTATGCGTGTCTTCATATACCTACACGGTGAGTTTTCCGCCTTGAGACATTGCAATATCTCAAAAATTATGCAAATGTTTAAATGGAAAAATACGTGTTCAGTACTTTTAAAAATGCTCTCCGGCGACACTAACATACTTCCAAAACGTAAATAGGAATATCCAAATTTTTATTGTAGATTCGAATTACACGCGAATAAATACGTAATTTTTGTACCTATCATTCCTTCGTTGCGTGATAAATGGAGCTGGAATCGAATAACAACAAAATGGAGTTCAAGAAGAGTGCAAATGATCAAAGGAAGAAAACCACATATGTTCAGTAAGTTTGTGAAAAGTTTGCTTGAGATGTATCCAGTCGCCTCTCACCAATGGGGTGCTCGTTTGACGTATGTCCTCTCACCTCTGACGAACGGGATGCTCGTTTGAGGCGTATCCTCTGACCTCTCACCAAGGGGGTGCTTTTTTGTGTGGAATATTTCACAGTAAATGCTCAAAAATGTCGCCGCCCATATCGATGCAGTTATTTATCCGCATATGGAATGATTGGACTGAGAACTGTTGCCACTGCAATCTTCTGGTATAGATTGGTGATGCAATGAATAGAGTTACTGCCTGTTGTTGGCATTTGATTATGTACTTCATTCATCAGTAAAGCCAACGAACAAATGTCAGGCGAAGTATGATCTGGCGGTCTTCCGGGACAGGACACTGCACTGACTGTTCCGATCAACTGACGACTGCATAAGCGATCTAATACTTGCTCCTGACAACCGTAATGTTGAAACCATATCGTTTGTCTTCCTTCGAAGGAAGGTCTGCAAGTAACACTGAGAGAATATCCTCCAAGTATGTTCGATCTTTACCACCATTTAAGGTGCAATGCATAAATAATGAATCATTCATTTTGTCGTAACCAGTGTGAGTTCTTCACATTCCAATAACACAAGGTATGTCAATTAATTGTACCGTGCTTCATGAATGCCGACTTGTCAGGAAGCAACACTAGAGCAAAACATTTTAGATCTGTCGGTACTTGCTGAAGCGACAACTGTCATAATGTCGCTCAGTTTTCGAAATCATTCCCATGCAGTTTCTGATGGAGGGAAAATGTGAAACAGAGGACTTTTGTACGTGGGAAAAATCCACAGTCTATAATCTTTTTAATTTCCTATTCACGACTTCACGACTTAACCGTCGAGTGCTAATGCGGCAGTTATCATTGACTGCAGCTGATTTCACAGTTTCGTTATTGCCACCAGCAACTGTTCTTCGACGGTTCCTTTTTCGTGGCTGTACACTTCACTCAGGGGAGAGCTGTCGAATAAACCGTTATTGTAAAAAAAATGATAAATGGTTACAGCGTTCCTGGCACTTCTGCCACTATCTCCATAAATGTCTGATCTATCGTATTAGCCTACATTCTAAACAACAACGCGCTCAGGTATTGAAGGACGTTATTTAAGAAATAAGGGACAACGTGCATGCAGTGAGATCGAGGCAAATTATGAATAAATGAATGTCTCAGAATAACTACAAGGAGTGAACTGCAATACACTGAGTCGTTTGCCACGAATTTCTGTGTTTATGCTTTCGATCCAGTGCATTTTCCTCGAGATAACATCGCTCTGGAACTTATTTGTGGTAACTGTCTACCACGCAAAGACTTCAGTGTTACATACGAACATCACATATTTTTTCCATTTAATCGGTTTCTCAAATAAAAATGGGCTGTTCCTACTTAATACTTGAAAGCTGCCTCAACCCCTTCCCCCCAACACCACCTCTGCTCTGGTCCCACCCTCGTGTGGTGGGGCAGGGGTGGTCAACATTGGCATCACCGGATAGCATTTTTTAAAAGACTCAAATCATATTTTTTATTATTTTAATCCGATGCATAGTTTTTGAGACATTTCGCTGTCTCAAAAACTGTGACCTCATTAAAGTGACCTTCAAGAAAAGCTCAGAAATCTTCCAGAGACACCCAGGTGAACATTAACTATTTTAGGTACCCTGTATATGATTACAGGCTTTCGCGGAGTCTTCCAGTGACAAAGCCTTCTTGGTTGAATTTACGTGTATGTGGGTAGTCCAAGGATTACACGCCTTGACGAGATTGATAGTTAGCTTTGGCGTCATGGCACTGTTGAACTGGGGGCCACTGAATGGTTTCTTAGCTTTACTTGAAGGTCACTTGACTGAGGACACAGCCAAACTCTTTCGACATGCATTAACAAACATTTACTTCAAATGTGGTGGGAAATTCTATGAGAAAATAGATGGGGTTGCCATGGGTTCCAGTTAGCTTTGGGTATGACTAAGCTATACATGGAGCACTTGTAAGACGTAGGGCTGAATACTGTCCGCCTAAGATCGAAGGCGATCTACAGATACGTAGATAGGACTTTCGTGGTGTGACGACATTACAGAGAAAAATCTACCTTAGGACGTGCGTAATCTCAGTGGCATACACAAAAGAATGAAGTTAACTATGGGTATGGAAGAGATGGAATCCTATCATTTTTCAAGATTTTGACCGAGAGAAGTCCGGACGTCACGTTGGACACTCTCTCTGCAGGAAGAAGGCGTACACGGACCTTTACCGTAATGCTCGGAGTTGCCACCACCCAGAGCACCGCAAATCCATAAAACCAACTTAGTACATAGAGACGTGAGGCAGGAAGAACTTACAGAAAGAGATACCTCATCTGCGGAGTACTAACCGCAAAAATGATTACAACGAAACCCAGATATGACGCACTGTAAAGATAGATGAGAGGAGGGAAAACCAACAAGAAAAAACCAAAGATCTGATGTTCGTGCCGTATGCAGGGCCGCCCACAGCCAAGACAGGGAGAACAATTGACAGACATCGAATAAAGACCATTTTCCCTAAAACGCGGAAAGTTAAGGACAAGATTTGCTGGATCCAAGATCGGTTAGGACTGCAGACGTCGGGCGCTTACAGTATTGAGTGCAAATGTGGGAGGCAGTACATCGGACATACACAGTGATGCCTCTCTCAACGTCGCACCGAACACATCAGTGATGTTCAACTAGGGCAGACAGACAAGTCTGCGGTGGCAGAGCACAGCCTCAACGAGGAACACTCCTTCGACTTCGACCAAACGAAGATGTTGTACGACACGAATGGCTTCTGGGGCTCGACTGTCAAAAAGGTGGTACAAATGCATCTGCACAGATAACTAATAAACCTGGACAGGGTTCAAATGGCTCTGAGCACTATGGGACTTAACATCTATGGTCATCAGTCCCCTAGTACTTAGAACTACTTAAACCTAACTAACCTAAGGACATCACACAACACCCAGTCATCACGAGGCAGAGAAAATCCCTGACCCGCTGGACTGGGCATTTCAAGGATTCCTAAAATGCAACTGGAACACTGTGTTCTGAAGGCGGCGGGGTTCGCGTACTGAATGAGGAGACATCGCAGACTCGATGGCCACACTGGTGTCGTGCCACATTCTTACAGCAGTTAGGCGTCAACTTCTTACGTAAGCGCTTGACTGACCCGCACGCGGAACAGTCTGCGTTCCAACGCAGAACACAGATTTTGTGTAAGACCCATTGAAACGTTAAAACCAAGACGCCGCCACCGCTCGGCTGATCACTCGGGTAGGAATTATCACCTCACCCCACATGTGCAGTGATGAGCTAAAATAGCGTACGAGATGTGTCGCATCTGGTTCTGATCAGGTGAATGTGGTGGACAACGAAACGACGTAAGTTCACCATCACGCTTCTCAAACCACTGCAGCAAGATTCTGGATTTGAGACTTGGGCAGTTATCCTGCTGAAAGCTGCCATCACTCTCAGGGAAGACGTCAAGCATGATGTGGCGCAGGTGATCCGCAACATATATCACGTATTCCTTAGCTGTCGTACCTTCGATTATTATACAATACTTAGGGGAGCCCAAGCCTCAGTGGCAGCACACCGGGATACAACCAACGACATCATGTAACAAGTATTATCATCATCTGACCAGGCGGCACATTGCTACTGATCCATGGTGCAATCTCTATGATGTCGTACCAAGTGCAACCGTAACTAACGATGTCGTTGGATCAACTTCCGAAAACGTAGGTATCCTATACTGCAGAGTTACGTGTTCAGTAATGCGAACTGAATTATATGTTCTGAAACACTTGTGCGTCACCAGTACTGTACTCAGTCAACAGATATGCCACAGACCGCGACACATTCTGCATTGGAGTGCGATAAATTCTCCGACCTTCACATTCTCTGATGAGGTGAGGACGTTCTCATTGTTGCCTCGTAGGTGTTTCAGCGTCGTGCACTTTCCGTAGATGTTCACTACAGCAGGTTGCCGTTTCCGACATGGTCACTCATGGTTGCCTTGTCGCTATTCCCCATTTGCAGCTCGTATCGTTGTTGGAAACATTATTAACACGTGCTCACAGCGGCAGCAGGCGGCATTGAACGTCACGATGCGCAGTTATCACAGAAATATCGTTTTTTTCCCTTAATATAACTGTACCCTTTCTCAAATAAGCGTCGTTAACTTAAAGGAAGGACCAGCCTCTTGAGAACTTGTTGTTGTTGTTGTTGTTGTTGTGGTCTCCAGAGACTGGTTCGATGTAGCTCTCCATGCTACTCTGTCCTGTGCAAGCTTCTTCATCTCCCAGTACCTACTGCAACCTACATCCTTCTGAATCTGCTTAGTGTATTCATCTCTTGGTCTCCCTCTACGATTGCTACCCTCCACGCTGCTCTCCAATACTAAATTGGTGATCCCTTGATGCCTCAGAACATGTCCTACCAACCGATCCCTTCTTTTAGTCAAGTTGTGCCACAAATTTCTGTTCTCCCCAATTCTATTCAATACCTCCTCATTAGTTATGTGGTCTACCCACTTAATCTTCAGCATTCTTCTGTAGCACCACATTTTGAAAGCTTCTATTCTCTTCTAGTTCAAACTATTTTTCGTCCATGTTTTACTTCCATACATGGCTACATTCTACACAAATACCTCCAGAAACGATTTCCTGACACTTAAATCTATACTCGATGTTAACAAATTTCTCTTCTTCAGAAACGCTTTCCTTGCCACTGCCAGTCTACATTTTAAACCCTCTTTACTTCGACCATAATCAGTTATTTTGCTCCGCAAATAGCAAAACGCATGTTGAGACCCTGCCGTCTAAAAATAACGACGAAGCGAATGAAGAATCGAGAAAAAACGGTCGGATGTCTACGTAACTTCGTAAACTTACTCACATCGGCGAATAAAGAAATAATTCAGAGCTGCAGATGTCTGATTTGTAGAACAGACGCCAGAGTGTGTTAGTTTTTCGTCTCTAGTGTTGTTACCAGGCCTTTTAGGATATATAAGGGCACATGGACAGCGTTAGATGTTGATTTATCATCGACAATGACAATGACGTGCCGCATATTGACTTGAGGAACCGTTATCAGCAAATGACAGAGTTTGAAACGGGGCTTATTGTGGTTTTCCATTGAGTGTGTAATATTTACGCTAAATAGTTTCGTAAGGTGCTGTAATGCTGCCCTAGATCCTCAGTGTGGACAGAAGAACAACGTGGTACTTGGAGCTTGCAAGTGGCAGTTGGCTGATGTGGCATGGCGTCACCCACCCGGGAGCAATGTTTTATGACTGACAGCACCAGAAACATATGTGAACGTAACAAAAATTCAGGCCCCTGAATGGCTGAACAGTTTGAGGTCAGGAACGCCATTGTCGCTACTTGGTAAGACCCGCAGTGCCGACCCAGTTGTCTTAATACTCGCCAGATGAAATTAGATTGATTGTCAAAAGGCCACATATCGGGTCGCGAGAGTGTTGACGGTTGTAATTATTAATTGTGACGTGAATGTTATTATCGAGAAAATCATTGGATGTTAAAACTCATTATTAGACAATACTGGATTGAAGCTCTGTGTGACATCAGTGATTACAAAAACGTATTGATACTGTGCTGCGTCAGGAACTGCAGATTATTACACTGATCGTCATAAAAGAGCTGCACGCAAAAATGACCCCACTGATCCGCAGCGGACTGTGGAGTAGACGAATTCGGAAGGGGCTGCATCTTTGGCCTGCAGGAGGCTGACTCATGCTATTGTCACACTGTGCGCCACACCAGTCCTACAGACACCTCCTTTGCTCGTTGTTCGCGGCTACATGTGGGATCTGGACGTGCGACATATACCACAAGCAGGGAGGAGCGACGGAAGATGCACCATTCGGTGGACTGTCCTGCCATCTACGTAACATTCCGTAAATGCTAGCTAGTATCATTGACGGGCGACGGCATGACGTAGAGCTCACCGCACACTAACCTTCATGAGGCCTGCCACGTACACAGCAACAGCGTCCGCACGACTCTCCTTGTATCGGCAACGACGGACAAGGAGCGCTGCAAACTGGTAGCGGGTTATCTTTAGTGAATAATCCTGTATCTCCTTTGGAGGTGACTACCAATAGGTCTGTGTCGGTAGGCGAAGTGGAGAGTGCCACGAAAAGTAGTTTGTTGCCTTCCATCTCATGTCCTGCTCAAATGGTGTGGTGGTGTGTGGGGCAACGTTCTATGTTTCCCATTTGTTGTTAGTGTTCCTAATGTGCTCTGTGACAGAAGCAAGGTATGTGGAGCAGTGATGACCTTCCATTTTAAATGCCCACATCCATGCCCTATTTCAGTAGCACAATGCTGGTGCTCATACCGCTACCACCTCCAGCGCATGCCCTGCAGCTACGGATGCTCTGCAATGGCTAGCTGCAACGGCCGATCTCTCAACAAAAAAGAAGGCGTGAAGTGCCGTGGATCGTGTCATCAGGACTCCACCTCCACCCATCATTGTACACGAACTGCATCTCAAGTGGAAGCAGCATGGGATGGAGTATCACAAGGCTACATCTGAGACCTGTACATCTCTATGCTGGAACGTTTGGACACATGTATTCGCAAACATGTGCCTCTGGTGTCATACTATCATTTACACTTTGTGGCTGTGTAGCACAATAAACGTTGATTTTCCGAATCTATAAGTATAATCATTTTCAGTGTGTGGACCATCTGCCCGCATGCCAACAAAGATCGCAGTCCTTCTGGGTGCAGATGTTTTTATGAATTTCAATGTATTACATCTGGCATCCCTGAAGTCTACTTGAAATTTCAATACGAAAGTCAGGTTCCTCACCATCGCATGATTTACACTTGACAGTTGTTTGACATCTCAACGAATCATTGAGCACACGATATGTCGCTATCAGCCGCTGTGAAAGGGACATCATCTGTAGAAGACCCCTGGTAGGAACTTTCTGTAGAAAGTATTAGCGAGATGCGACAGGTATGCCCATCTCCAAAGACAAGTCTCTCGTCTTCGGGCGGGTTAGTACAAACAGATGTCAGGGCACGTACTTACCAACGTAGAGAGGACTGTATCTGGAACGTCGGATTGTCAGTATCCAGATCTGTGGGGTATTAGCATATGGCAGTTGTGTTGCAAAGGAACGTGAGGGAAGGCGTTCTCGACGTCGAGATTCCGGTCAACCATGTCTGACTACCATAAGAACGATCACCGTTTTGCGCACCTAACATATTATAACCAACGAGAGCAGGTAATGGATTCCTTGCAACATCCAGTATCGTTGTTGGGAGACTAAAAACAGCCGGAATAAGGAATTAGCGTCTTTTACGACAGCAGCCATTAACACCACAAACCATTCAGCTGTATTTTCAGTGGTGCCATGACGAGGCAGCACGGCCTGATGACGAACGATATTGCATTGTATTCAGCAATGAACCACCGATTTGTCACTACCCTAAATGACCATATTCAGCGAGTATGATTGCGACCTACGAAGAGGTTCCATTATTCCAATGTTTTGAAGAGACACAGCGGTAATACTAATGGCGTCATCGTCTGGGAGGAGGGGGGGGGGGGGGGGGGGACGGCGTCAGGTATGACGATGGGAGCTGATAGTGATGGTAGTGATTGAGGAAGCTCTGATGGCACTACAGAACGTTATGGACATACATCGTCGTCTTCTGCTACCTCTCATGCAATCAACGTGGCACTTTTCGACAGGACCACTCTCATCCTCACGTGCTACGTATCAAAAAAATGGTTGAAATGGCTCTGAGCACTAGGCGACTTAACTTCTGAGGTCATTAGTCGCCTAGAACTTCGAACTAATTAAACCCAACTAACCTAAGGACATCACACACATCCATTCCCGAGGCAGGATTCGAACCTGCGACCGTTGCTGTCGCTCGGCTCCATACCGTAGCGCCTAGAACCGCACGGCCACTCTGGCCGGCTGCTACGTATCACTATGATCTGTCTGTGTGATATTGAGGTATTTTTGCAGCCAGCAACAGGACCACCCTTATCTGTCCCAAATATTAGTGTCTCTGACTCCTGTCCCACTGCCCGTGTCCAAGACCCGTTACAACAGTTGTGGAACTGAGGAGGGGATATAACGGCTTTATGACACACTTCACAACTGAATCAATGCGTGCGTCCAGGCCAGATGAAGTGCAATGTCATAGCGATAAGTATGCTCATACTACTAAGATCTTTGAATCGGTTTTGTTATCACTGCTACGCAGTTGTTCACCTTCTCAATCCGGGAATGTTTGGTTTCGTTTCACTCTCCGTTATTGTGTGCTTCACTTTTTTCTTGTCTTGCCCTGTAAAAACATGAGAAAGAAAATGTTGGAGGTAATGTTAGTGATGTGGGATTCTGATGACACAGTCTATTTGTTGTCATTATTTTGGCCTACGCTCTCCAATTTACTTAAAAATTTTTCGTCAGAGCGTTGGAAGAAAATTCCCATAAATTTTCTCCTCCTTCGTATGAAGTTCACAAGAAGAGGTAGCATGCACGCTGTTCGTAGAGTGGGATTGTAGGGCAGGTTGCGACGAACACATTTCCTTTTGCCTTTTACTCTCGACGCAGCAGCTGCAGCAGGTACTACCGTCGGCTATTGTGTCTTTTGGTGCCACCAAACGAGCACAGCGGTTGTAGTGACAGCGCTGTAGAGTGCAGTAGGCGATGTGGGACGAGCTGAGGAGAGTGTCCGCACAGTCCAGAGAACGCCCGCTGCCCCAGGCTGTGGGCTGGGACAATGGCAGCCGGGCCGCTGCTTTCGGCGACGCGGCCCGCTGCTTGTTAGGGCCGGACACCTGCGCGCGCCGCCTGCCGATTCACCTCGTTAGGGCCGCCTCCCTCCAGCCAAATGCAGCCCGCTGTACCGGCGAACCACCAGTTACAGTCCCCGGGCTTCAATACTTTCTGACAGCCGCTATACAGTCAACTTTTTTCCGCATAACAAAGCTTATGATTTCCATTTAAGAACAGTCGATTTCATAGCAACTATAGCTACAGCTTCACGCAGTTGTGCATTGTTATCGATATCTTGCGCTGCTACACTTACAGTTACCACACTACATTATGTATGGGTAAATTTAAGGTGGTACATTTCATCAGTGTTGATGTTGGTGTCGTCTTCATTCCAGAAACTGGTTCGATACAGTGCGCCACGTCAGTCTGCGCCGTCATCTGCATAACTTCTGCATCCTAAATCCAGTATATTATGAAATGTTTTTATAAAGCAGATCTGAAGATGGTCATTATAGACCGAAGCTTTTAGTCTGAAGACATGAAAATTTGTGACCATAAACGTGAAGTGTAGAAAATGTATTCTATTTTCGGGTCACTGTTCAATTCCCGCAGCTTGCAAACCCATGTCAATCAGTTTACTGTATTTCAGCCTTAGCCTCCCGCTATAAATCATATTCCCGCACTTTCTTCCATTACTAAATTGAGATTCGCTAGTGCCCCAAAATGTGTCCCATCAACTGAACAGGTATTTTAGTCAGGTTGCCCAATTAATTCCTTTCTTCCCCAATTGTATTCAGTACATCATCGCCGGCCTGGTTGACCGAACGGTTCTAGGCGCTACAGTGTGGAACCGCGCGACCGCTACGTCGCAGGTTCTAATCCTGCCTCGGGCACGGATGTGTGTGATGTCCTTAGGTTAGTTAAGTTTAAGTATTTCTAAGTTCTAGGGGACTTATGACCTCAGAAGTTATGTCCCATAGTGCTCAGAGCCATTCGAACCTGCACATCATCCAATCGGTCTTCAGCATTCTTCTGCATCGCTACTACTGAATAGCATCTATTTTCTTCTTGTCTGCATTTTTTATCGTCCACATTTCACTTCCAATGGCTTCATATAAATAACTTTAGAAATGTTATCCTTACATTTAGATTTTTATTCGGTGTTCACAAATTGCTAACCTAGTTCTCTCAGCATAGACTTATTTCATTCAGTTTCATTCTGTTTCCCTTGTTTTACATTTGATGACGTTCATCTTCTTAATTCTTTCTGGTAACGGTCGTGTGTGTCTCGTTGTTAATTATTAACCACAATATGGAAGTGGGGGCCCCGTCTCCGACATATGTTAATTACTCACACTCCAAAATAGTGAATTATGAGTTCTATGACTACTAAGTAAGAAAATAATTGCAATTACTTTGATTTATTTTCATAAAGTTCTAAAGTATCTCTACTTTTTCTGTTGGGTATTGATGGCTGAGACATGCCATGAGTACGTACAAGTAATAATTTGTGCAATGGGTATTGTAACGCTACTCAAGTCACCCTGACACTTATACATCCCCCAGTAGGAGTACGTTATTGTGATTAATTATGTAAATTGTCATGTGATAACCTACCCGTTTCCTAATCTTATCCTCTGAATACGATACAACGTCATAATAAGCCGACAAAATCCAGTCAACCTTTTACCAAATAAGTTATAAATGTATAAAATGTACTCAAGAGACAATATTCATTGGTACAAAAACATACTATCCACTAAAGGATAAATGTCGTGAATTTAACACATTTATTCATCATAAAAACCATTTAAAGACACTAAACAATAATTTCAAATCTCAGTCTCTCCATGTATTAATACTGGCCCTTAAACTGTCTGGCTCTGCCCAATAACGTACTCGCGATCTGTGATTATCTGACATCCCCCTCGCCCAATTGTACTAAATAGCAAGAAAGAACTACTATCACAATGAGCAGTGTGAAACCTCAGTGCAGAACGGAGTAGAGGATGTGATTTACCGTTGTAAATTCACTTTTCCACATTTCTGTACGTAAAAAGCTCACCGTAATTATCAGAAGATAAAAGCGCAGAACTTCTCGCCTCAGCGAGATAATAGCGAAATTGTACTTCACCAAAAATACAGCCGAAGACGTCCGTCGACAGCCGTAGACCTCCAAGACGGCTCTCCTATTCCACTACGCCGCAACGACTCCTCTTCTCTTCCTTCCTCTATTCGCTGCTCAAAGTCTTTTCTCTCCCTTAAATTTTGGTGGCGAATCATCTTTCCAGAAGGCGCTCGTTTCTGAACGCCGACCAATCGCAGTTGAGAATCCAGATCGAAGTTTCTGGAAGTTCTTTCTATCTCCGTAGGAAAGTACGCGGATACCTACTGCCATGTGTTTTTCGGCGTCCAGGCCACCTTCTCAAGCATGCCTGCCGGTCACGCGTTCCTGTTTTTCAGGTGGTCCAGCTCACGGGAGGAACCCGGGATTAACACTGAAAGGGGCTTTGCCGTCCTATTGTCCGAAGGAATGTGTGGGCTTCCTATGTCCTCCCGTTCTACCACGAGTTTCACAGCTCTGCTTTTTCGCCAGTCACCCAACATGCAGACATTATGCAATAAGTATACTAGACGTTGCCAGTCCCGTACGTGTTTTTAATGAACGAACACAAACCTGTATTTTCTATCATTGAAGGTGCTTACTTATGTCATGTTGGATGTAAACGCGGTTTGTAAATTGTAAAATAACGCCACCTTACAATACTTTCCCGTTTTGTACTAGTATGAGATGAGTCTTACAATATCTTCTCATGCAGTACAAAATTTTTATGTTATGCACTTACCAATTTATCAATTCTATCTAGAACAGAGGAACAGATAAACACCAATATGCCTTTATCCATTCACCAAACATTCACTCATGGGATGCTACCAACTCAATTTTTTTATTGACATTGTAATTATCTACTACTTTGTCCATCGGCGCCTTATAGTCTGAATTATTTTTGGTTTGTAGCACGACTATTACAATGTTCAGGGGCAAAATAACGCATGTCAGCAAAAGAAAACTGTGAAGTAACAATGTAATTTATCTAGTTAATTATGACAAATGGTAGTCCCTTTATTTAAATTACACTCCTTTTAAGCCATGTCTCATCCTTCCCTAACTGAATCTGTAGTAATACAATACATATTCGATACATATGGTAGTATAACATTAAAATTTCTGGCATTAGAAGAGGGCAGTCCAGTCTCCATCATTACAACAAATAGGACGCAACCATTTTATCATTTCAACATTCGTTACATATAACAATTTTCTGGTGTAATCGTATCTGGAAGTGTTTCTGTCCCTGGTGCATGAGTCAGTTAGCTTTACATAGTTTCTTAACGGTATGGGAAAGTCCAGTGCTTGCTTTTAGTGTACATCCTGTAAATTCAATAGAGGTATGGTTGTAATCTAATCATATTGCTTACTTTGACGATCTCCATTTAAAAGAAAATTACGAATGTTCGTTTTCGGATCGACCTTCCAGTGTTAGAGTAACAAAGTGCAATGCACAAATATTCAGCGTGTTCGCTTACAAGAAACATTTAGAAACAAGATTAGTATGAAACATTTTAAATTGATACAGTTTACAAAAAATTGTAAGAGGTATGCGCTATATGCGCTGCCTGCAATAGGCATGGCATAGGAGAGTCTCTGACCAGAGAGCAGTATGTAGTTAGTTGTTGCTTGTCGCGAGTCGGCAGTAGTCGGTGGTTGTGTGCGCGTGTCTGTGCTTGTCTGCAGTCTGCTCTGGTCGGGATTCTGGACGATGAGTATTATTGCAGAAGGTAAAGAGGCAGCCTTGCGCATATCTAGTAATGTATGTTAACTGTCATCCAATTTCTTTTAAAAAATGCCCCAATAATAATTTTTATAATATAAAGTAATTATTTTTAAAAAAGAAAAAAAAGCATTCATTTCAATTTAAAGAATTTATCCAATGGATAATTATTCCTTTCACGAATCACAAAGCATAGGTCAGCATTGCACGAAGCTGTGCCGAAAATTTTTTAGGTAAGTACAGATATATTTGCCGTTTTTTTGTTGAGGTAAGAATTTTTGCTTTTTTTATTCAGAATACAGGGCCGAGGCGCAGCGCTGCTGTCGTCATAAAATCTACCAGGTTACTGAATTTTTTTATTATTTTGTGGTTTCGCAATTTTTCTGTTTCGAACTTAACGTTGAATGAGAAAAGAATTTTGTGGGTACATTGAATGTGAATGCATTTCTGCACAGAGATTATAAATGAGAGCCAATTTTGTTCAGAAGTTACAATATTTAAAATTCATTTTAATTATATATTTTTGTGGGGAGGTTACACTTTGTTCATTTTCATTTTTATATTTTTTGTGGCGAGGGTACAAAAGGTTTCAGAAAAGCATCGAAGAATTGTGACTGTGGGTGTTGATAAGAGTCTGGTTCAAAAGGCTCTGAGCACTATGGGACTTAACATCTGAGGGCATCAGTCCCCTAGAACTTAGAACTATTTAAACCTAACCAACCTAAGGAAATCACACACATCCATGCCCGAGGCGGGATTCGAACCTGCGATCGTAGCGGTCGCACGGTTCCAGACTGAAGCGCCTAGAACCGCTCGGCCACACCGGCCGTCGATAACAGTCTATCAGATGTGGCACTACTCTTTGTATGATCCTAACAACATTCTCTGATTGACACTTCACTGACACTATTGATGATAGTTTATTTCCTAGAGGACACTGTAATCTGTGTATAGTGGTATGTGGTGTAGACTGACGTGTATCTCTGGTGTAAATTAACTCCAGTGCGTTTGCAATAAGATCCATGGGCGCTCAGCTTTCTTGTCGACTGGCACTGATCACCGAGGTACAGTGACGTCGGTGTATGCCATGTCTGTTCACAAGACGCCACAGCAAGGCAGAGTGTTGCACTGACGGGCAGTCTCACCGGGTGTTCTTCGCCGAGACAGATAATTGGTTGATGGGAAGGTACACACTTCTTATGTGGTGCCGGCAGTGGATATTGGGAAACCTATACTACTTCTTCTTTGACTATGAGTTTGTGCTGATGTCCTTACTTCTCTCTTCGTGTGTTTCTGCTTCAGCCATTAATTTTAGTGTTCCTAATCTTCTTGCTTCGTAATCTTCTGTCTCTTGTAAACTATTATAAATAGGTATGGAACATAGGTCGTTGTAAATTAATTTTACTTTTAGGATTGGTTTAGGTTGTGCTTCGAAACGCTAGCTTTTTTAGTTGCCTCGGTTCCCATTGGATGGTGTCAGAAGACTCTTTAAGCATTGATGGTTCAAAATGGCTCTGAGCACTATGGGACTCAACTGCTGTGGTCATAAGTCCCCTAGAACTTAGAACTACTTAAACCTAACTAACCTAACGACAGCACACAACACCCAGTCATCACGAGGCAGAGAAAATCGCTGACCCCGCCGGGAATCGAACCCGGGAACCCGGGCGTGGGAAGCGAGAACGCTACCGCGCGACCACGAGGTGCGGGCAAGCATTGATAGTGCTACAAGGTAGCGATAATGGTTTCTTTTGTAGTACACAAACCTCATCTGGTAAAGCCTGCCTGTGGCGACTGTGATCCTATCAGTTTATCTTCCATGTCATCTGCTGTTGAAGCCTTGTTGAACTTGCCACCACTCTGTAGGCCATTAGCAAGCTGCGCGGACCCCATTCATACCTGGGAGTGCGACGGCGGTGTCCGCTGTCCCGTCACCTTTTCTCTGTGATGCGCTCGCCAGGAGCGGTTTTACCATCTGCGTCCACACCAGCAATTCGGCCACACCAGCAGCTGGCTCCTTTAGTCCAGTGTTACTTAGAACAGCTCGTCATACTAATGTCGGTCATTTGAATAACTGCACCCACTAATGCACGCAGTCTAAATCATTGATACCTGTACATGGATTTTAACGTATATAGATAAAGATCGTAGGTTACATTGAAGGTATATTGCGGATGGACGACAGTGACTTTTAAGGCTGATGTTCTTATTTGTATTATTACTTTAGTTTTAATTTTAGAAGTACGTGTATTTTATGTAGTTCTCCTTTCCACCTGACCTGTTTTATGTGCGAGAAATATTTTGATTAGGACACACCGGTGTATTCCAACATCAAGGCCCATGACATATGGTATATCTGTCTACGCTACTTGTTAAAATTAAACAAACAAGAAGAATCCAAAACACGCTGGCCAGCGTGTCTACTCTACCCTAATTCTACTAAACTCTCTTTTCTTATGATCTCACAAGCATTCTTCCGCACCGGGATTCTCTAGTTGTGAATGTTGTGTGGGTTTACCTGTGAACATAAGAACAGAATGCGCCACGGGGCATAGATTATGGTTAGTCATACTTTCTTAGTTGGTAATCCAGCTCTTTCTTGTTGCGATCGCCCTTAATTGTTTGGTACCTGCAGACAGATGAAACTTTTGTGTGATATTGTGATCACTACTCAGTATCACGGCTACTGCAATGAGATCATATTATTAGTACATTCTCGCAAGCGATAATTTTCGGAACTTCTTGTGCCTGTAGTTGTCATATTAGCTATCTGTATTTATTCTTACTTGATCAAATAACTATACTTAACATTCTGACGTCAATTTCCCATAAAGTTTTCAGATTTTAGTGCGTTCGACCGCCATCATGCAGATCGGGCCACCATTATTAATATCTCGTCTCAATAAACACAATTTAGAGTTTCACTCTACATGTTCACGGTGCGCTCTTACGCACTTTACGCTGAGCAGGCCACCAAATTGTATTAACATCAACAATTCTAAATAACATTGGAGGCACGCACATTTGTCTCTGTAAATAATGCCTATCAAATCACTCACCGGTGACATCCTGTACTCACGTAAATTAAATATTTCTGTATAGTTTGTCGCTCCGAAAACCGTCATCCCATTCGTACAGGTAATCCTTTTATCACGCACCCACATCACTATAAACATATGTAAAGAGACATAACTTTTCTTAAATAAACTCAATGGGATTGTTCTGTCTTTTGCAGGTACAGATAATACTGAATCACTAAATCGTTTTGTTCAACTGGCTCTGAGCACTATGGGACTTAACTTCTAAGGTCATCAGTCCCCTAGAACTTAGAACTACTTAAATCTAACTAACCTAAGGACATCACACACATCCATGCCCGAGGCAGGATTCGAACCTGTGACCGTAGCTAAATCGTTTTGTACTTGTTGGTTATCAGTTTAACTACTTTATACCACAGCATAGTTTTAATCATTTTATACCAGATTACTACATCTACTTAATCTCTGAACTTATAAATAATTTATACAGTGGACATCCCATTCTCCATTTACTGGTTTACCGTCCCTTGGTTTTAATCCATGAAGTTTTCGATATGGCTTACGTGATGTAAGTCAAGTGACTTCCCCATTTTAATGGACTCCAGTTCCCCTACGTTCGCGTGGGTTGTTTCTACTGCTGTTCCACTGTCCACTATTGTTAACGTGATCCCTCTCTCTTCATGAGGCTGTCTACTGTCTCCATCATTTTTCCAAGTCGGATTGCTCCTGACTTGATTGTTTCGTTGGAAATTTTGTTGTTTTTTTCTGCAACCGTCATTTTTCCAATCCTGGCCTCTATTGATTCTGTTTTGATTATCTCGACTCGGATTCTGGGTTTCTCTCTGATTCCTTTTGTCCCTGTTCTGCTGATCGTTATAGGTAAATTCTAATTCTCTGAGCGTGCCTTTGAAAAAATGGTTCAAATGGCTCAGAATACTATGGGACTTAACCTCTGAGGTAATCAGTCCCCTAAACTTCGAACTACTTAAACCTATCTAACCTAAAGACATCACACACATCCATGCCCGAGGCATGATTCGAAGCTGCGACCGCAGTAGCAGCGCGGTTCCAGACTGAAGCGCCTAGAACCGCTTGGCCACAACGGCCGGCGAGCGTGCTTTTAAACAATTCCATATTGTCACCGCACCTACTGGCTATCGTTTACTGATACGTTATTAATAACTTCAAGTAACATGGGCGAATAATTTTTGGCGGACTGCATGGTTCTTTTTGGTCATATTTTCAAAAAACTTGACCGGACTGCGGAACCCTGAATTTTCGAAATTCTTGCTCATCATCATCTCTTGCTTAATTCGGTTTGTGTTTCTCTAGAACAGTGCTTATTGAGAAACGCTGTGTGGAACTCTTCATATGTTTTACAAGTTCTGGCTAGGTTTCTTATCCATTCGGCTGTTGCACCTTCCATGTGCGAGCACACAAAATCTAATTGGTATCTGAGAGGCCAATGGGGTGGTAAACTCATATCAAATTGTCCTATAGACGTCCGGGGTATAAAATAATTCCGTCATCTTTATAGTATTGGAATTTTCTGACTGAAGTGAAATACTTGAAGTCAAAATTTTCTTCGGAGTTTTTAACCACTCCCATTGGTGGGATTTAGCGTCTTTCGCGCGCTTTCTCATGTCCGCTGTCCCAGCTGTGTTCACTCTTCGTTTCTATAGCGCACTCAGTATTATTCGACAGGTGTGCGGTAGTACGAATTCACGGGATACATCTGTCCATGTCGAATATGGCGTTGCTATTCGCGTCGTTTGCGACATGGAGGCTGTTGGATTTTGTGGGGTTATATGTTCCATGCCAAAGTTGGCTACTCCATATTCATTTACTGTGTTTACGCTGTGTATCACACTACTGTGTGACACGCCACTTTCTATTTGTACAAGATTGTGCTGTACCGAATTTGTTCTGGTTTCGATCGTTCTCACTCCGGGTTTCCGTATTCCCCGAACTTTTCTATTGATACTTTATTTCTTCGGCTAGTTGTCTCATTTCACTTTCCACGCTTATTCGGAGTTGCTCTTACTTCGCAATAGGTACTTCATTCGGAGTTGTCTCTTTCGCACGCAGTTGCGTCTCTTCGACGCGCCTGATCCTACTCTGCAGTTTATATATTTCCCATTTTCCTACTTTTGCTGTTTGTAGTGTCTCCTCCTTAGTAACACGAGCAATACGTTTCGCGTTTCTTGCTATTAATTTAGCTTGATTAGCAGTTCCTTTTATCTCTGCTACTTCGCGTGCCAGTTTCGCTAGCTATGTAACTACCTCGATTTTGATGTGATTTGTCTCCGTCTTAATTGTGTTAATAACCAGACTAACTTTGTCTATCCTGTCGTGAATTCTCGTTATGTTCTTTTTAATTTCGGTTTTCGTACTAGTTTCACAGCTCTGCTAGTTCGCCAGTCACCCAGCATGCAGACATTACACAATAAATTAAGTATACTAGACGATGTCAGTCACATACATGTTTTTAATGAACGAGCACAAACCAGTCTTTTCTATCATTGAAGGGGCTTACTTATGTTGTATTGGATGCAAACACAGATTCCAAATTGTAAAATAACGCCAGCTTACAACGTTATGCAAAAACAACTGGCAAACAATGATTATACTGATATAAAAACACCCTGTCATAACTGAGAAAGGGATACGTGGAAAATTTATAATAACGGCACAAGTGAATTACAAAGTGCATAGTGAATGTCGTGACGTTAACTGAAAGGCTAATCGTACACTACAGAAGTGAATAGATCCCTCATTCCTATTACCAAAGCCGGCCGCGGTGGTCTAGCGGTTCTCGGCGCTCAGTCTGGAACCGCGCGACTGCTACGGTCGCAGGTTCGAATCCTGCCTCGGGCATGGATGTGTGTGATGTCCTTAGGTTAGTTAGGTTTAAATAGTTCTACGTTCTAGGGGACTGATGACCACACATGTTAAGTCCCATAGTGCTCAGAGCCATTTGAACCATTTTGAACCTATTACCAAAGCTCATTAAATTGAAAGTGCAGATCTTCGGAGCGAAACTGTAAGTGGTCGAAATGGTATTAACTGAATTTAATGTCCCTACACATTGTCTTGTGGTTGGTGCTCGATTTCACCACAGTGTTCTAGGTGGAGGCTGAAGTGGCTATAGAATCAGCCACCGCCAAAAACAAAACCCAAATCAGCCCAAATTTCTGTTAAGTTCCTATATCAGCTCTGTTTGCAACAGGCTGGCGGAGTGCATATGAAATAGCCAATGATATCAGTCTACAAGAAATAGTTGCTGGCGATGACTCTGTTGAAGAGATATTTGAACGAATGTTTTCTACAAGAAAAGCCTGTATTTGCACATTTCAGGTCTGTTTCTGTGTTCGTATTTGATTTGATTCAGATTTTGAAAGCACAAATTGATCAAATTATTACTCCAAACATGCCAATCCCCTTCCCTGGGCCATCCTCTCTTTCGTTAAGCTGGATTATGGATTCAAACATTTTGCACCCAGGAAGATCAGTAATAGGGTAGGGAGGTTACGACTCCAGTTTTGATATCAAATTGATATGCAAATTAATTGAATTGATCAATTAATCACCCCTCACAACCGACACCCGCCACCCCCGGGCTCGCCCACCCCCGCATCCGACCAAGCCCACCTCCCAACCCTGGATGACGTCACGTGTTTTTCTCAGCCTGCAAGTGGGCCCCAATCCGCTCGCCTCTACCCCCCCCCCCCGCACACCCCCCACCTCCACCCCCACCCCCCCCCCCGACCCACCAGCATCTACTGAAACACACCATATTAGGGAGAATTTCACTTTTTGGCGGGAATTCCTTTATCCCAGGGCTGCGCTGAAATTCCACCTCACCCACCACACCAAGGAATTGGCGGAAATTTAAAATTGGCGGTACACTTTCTGGTACACGAACACTAAACCTCCTCGACGAAAAGCCCAAGTGCAACCACACCTAACACAATTTTACCACCAGAGGAGCTTGGATTTGATGGGAAATTAAACGTGACACTGTCCTCTTCGGGACCCTGATTCTACTGGATGGAAAGCCCACGGGCACCCCCAACACATGGAAACGGTCCATACGCAGGAGTCGAACGTTAGGTTTACGTTAGTGTCCTTGTTTTATTTTGGTCGGGCGACTGGCTTACAGATCGCTCCTAATTACGTAATTAATCATAGAGGCTGGGACTAATTACACAATTAATCATAAAGATTGGACCTAATGACACAACTATATGCAGAGTGCTAAACAAGGACGGCATAAAGTCGCAACACAACTCCGAAACTGACGATGCCATACAACTGGCGTTTTCCTGCTGCGAATACATTTCGCTATACCACTCGAAACTACAACAGACACATTCAAACTTTACGATTCACCTACAAGCTGGCGGGAAAAAGGCAGTGGTGTAAGGTACTATCTGTATCCGCTTTGGTGGGAAATATGTTCAACTGACGAGATGCTGATGCTGGAGGCAGAGGTGCTTCAAAAGGGTATGATTTGCAACCATACGGTATCTACATCTACATCTACATTTATACAGCGCAAGCCACCCAACGGTTTGTGGCGGAGGGCACTTTACGTGCCACTGTCATTACCTCCCTTTCCTGTTCCAATCGCGTATGGTTCGCGGGATGAACGACTGCCGGAAAGCCTCCGTGCGCGCTCGAATCTCTCTAATTTTACATTCGTGATCTTCTCGGGAGGTATAAGTAGGGGGAAGAAATATATTCGATACCTCATCCAGAAACGCACCCTCTCGAAACCTGGACAGCAAGCTACACCGCGATGCAGAGCGCCTCTCTTGCGGAGACTGCCACTTGAGTTTGCTAAACATCTCCGTAACGCTATCACGCTTGCCAAATAACCCTGTGACGAAACGCGCCGCTCTTCTTTGGATCTTCTCTATCTCCTCTGTCAACCCTACCTGGTACGGATCCCACATTGATGAGCAATACTCAAGTATAGGTCGAACGAGTGTTTTGTAAGCCACTTCCTTTGTTGATGGACCACATTTTCTAAGGACTCTTCCAATGACTCTCAACCTGTCACCCGCCATACCAACAATTAATTTATATGATCATTCCACTTCAAATGGTTCCGCACGCATACCCCAGATATTTTACGTTGTTTAACGTCAGAGTTCCCTATGAACGCCTACTTAAAAACCTTCCTACAACCCAGCTAACAAAAGCCATTACATGATACCATAAGTGAGGGAGAAAAACGGGTCGCACTTCTAAATACACTTCAAAATTGTCGTGAAAGAACGAACACACATAATGAATAGGTCATAATGCAGCACATATACTGCGGAAAATCGTCGTCCTAAAAGACTGCAAACGGGGTGGTAGTTGAATATGCGTTCCCTTCAATGTACAATCATGAACTGCAGAAAATTAAGGCCCTCTACCCTCCCTCCCTCCATCCACCTACAGGGAGGTCACAAGCTTTTCCAAATGGTCAGCTCTCTGCCAACTGCCTAGCCGATCGTGCTGGCTGCTGTCTGCACTTCGCTGTTTTTCTTCATCCCTCTGAGGCTACTGGTCTTACCAGGCGCTCAGCCATCCTCCATGGTACGTGGCATGCCTTGAGGTGATGGTCTAGACACCACAAAGGGGAAATTTAGTAGCACAACATTGCTCATCTGGAAAACGCTCCACAGGCGTTTTTCAAAAGTTAGTTGCTTGTGAAACAGGAAGTCCCTCTGCCTAAAGTGACCGCAGCCTAACACCGCAGTGTCTTTTGCACAATGTGCTCCGGCGAGAGCACGCTGCCAGGCGGTCAGCGTCACAACCCAGTGTGATACAGGCATCCCTCAGGACTAAACCGTGATAAATGACCGCAGGTTGATAGTCTAAAGGGCCAGCCGCGATGTCTTACGGAACTCCCACTACGCCCTTCTGAGCACTGGACTGTAACATCGATGCGACTCGTATAGTGAAGGAATTATTATTAAAGGAAAACATAATCGCGATGATATTAAATGTCTACTTTCCACAAAAATAAGCAAAGTGCATTTTATTTTAGTTTTATGAGCAAAATCAGTATAGTTTTTACGTTCGACTGCAAGATACAATTCGTATCTCATTATTTTATGATGTCGAACGAAGTGCACTGCCACTGATCACAAATGATCAGCAGAGACATGTCCACCCTGCATAAAATCAGCAGAAAAATCTTTGCTGCCAAAGTTACCGATGACTACAGAACGTCCTCATTATCTCGAAACTTTCATCGGAAGTAAAAGCGAGAATTTAAGCTCGAAAAAAAAAATCAATCTATATTAAACAATGTTTTTCAGCTTTTTGAACGAATTAAAAGACCTGAGAGTGTCTCTCGCATTCAGTATCTGTAAACACACTGTCAGAGATGTGAATTAACATTAGAGAATTCAATCTTTCACACCATTAGCTCACATGCTGAGAAAAGAAGACACATTCATTTTACATTCGACAACAACAGGCTATAATTCAAGAGGACATGGCTGTTGTAGACACTGTGCTATGCCCATTTTACCGATGCAATGTTTAACATACTAGCATTTACTAAACAAATTGTGAGAGCTGGTTTCACGGTGTGTAGGCGGGATACTAAAATTTCATTGAAGGATATGACCACAACAAAAAAAAGACGAAGAAATACCCAACAAGAATCAGTTCGTGGTACGCTAGCCATCTTCTCCACCCACCAGATGGCACATGACTCATATCAGTTTGGTAGGCTGCGTAATTAAATTGATCATGACAGTCAGTTTGCATGGCATGTTTTTTTAAGCAGTCGGATTACTGTCGCCAGGTAGGACAACTGGGAATCGATGAAGGGAACATGACGTTCTTTTCGAGGAACACTTCTGTGAAACGACACCTGAAGCTGACCACAGAGTTGTTCCACAGCCCACAACACACATTTCGCGCCAGGAGCGCTTTATTACAACACTATCATAACGATTATGTTACCATCACCCTCGATAAAAAGCGGTGCTGAATATACGGACACACACACAAGTAGCTCAGACTGTTACGCTTTCGGGTAGAGATGCTGTCTGTGATTTGGAATCAAGTCTATCCATTCAACCACGTATTTCAGTTGGATCCTGTAGAGACATCTTTCAATGATTACAGCTACTGGTGAACCAGATTCGAGCCACTCTTTTGTCTCGAAACGAGCCATCATTTTCGAACTTACCTGCTGAGGATCCCATACAGCAAGAACTCCAGCTCTGCTTTTTAGACAATCCCACTGCATCTTGTAACTGGTACTCAGTGTCTGCCTCCCCCTCCCTGCTGCTTTCTCCATGTAATTCACCCAGTTTAGTTCAGACCTTAACAGAAGTCAGAGAGCAGTATATCTAAGACCTTCTGCATCCCGTGGATAGACACGACGAGCTGAATAATGCGACAGGACAGCGTTTTGACCCATCAGTGGAAATGGCAACATGCGGGCGTAGCTCCGCCGACTGTGTAGACTGTGTAAGGCCAGGGCCAAATGAAGCTTTCCCCTGCAACACGAGGTAGTAGAAGAGATAGTAGAAGCATTTGTGGTGGTGTTTCTTGTTGGTAAAATCAGGAAGACTCCACATCATACAGGACATGGAAGATGGACAAGGATTATGCCGATGCATTGCGATACATCTCCAATCTACATACAGGTACTGCAGTCTGAAGGAAATCTGCGTCTCTCAGGTTCCATTCACGTAAATCACCCTAACATTCTATTATAGTTACTCTGTACCATCCAACAGAGAAAAATTACGAACTATAAAAGCTCCACTAACTTCAAGCAATAGATTTTTTTCACACCTCTCTCTTCATATATATGCCGTCTGCATGCCGGCATTGAGCTGATCTGGCGATCCTATTGAATATACATGTACTGATCCTCTGGAGCAGGCGGTCATATCGTCGTCACTTGCACAGACCTGTGAAAAGTTTCATTGGCTGTATTGTACGAGGACTTTCTCCCACAGATTATCTGTCACAGGAGAGGGTCCCTATTTTGTTTTTTGATTCACCGCTTTGTACACTGCACAGATTTTGCTTTTTTCCGCCAGGATTTTGCTTTATGTATCAGGTTCTAAAATGACATCGAATCGAGTAAATCACGTTGGTGCTGCTAATCGCACAACACACCCACACACTGAGTAATTGAAAAAAAAACACTCATAACACAAGGTAACTGGAAGAGTTTTGAGGCATTGTGGAGTTCTTCCTAACAGCTGTCTGAATGTGACTGGCGACTTCTTGTTTTAAACTCAGCATTCACAGTGAAGCGATAGCTAATGGCACCATGTTTTGTTTGACTGATTCCTCATATTACTGCCATGGACACGAGCACTGTTTCAGTGTTAACCATCCCCCGAAGGTGTTGCTCCCTTCACCAAGACTCTTTCTCCATCTCAAACAAGCGATGTCTGTTAGTCATTATGTGGTAATCAACAGCGTACCAGTGGATGGTTGTGATGAAGAAAACACCGTCGGTATACTGTAATAATAAGCGTCATAGTTGATATTGCCATCAGTTTTAGCAATTTTATCGTAATTTCAGCACCGACCAATGACGCAGTAGCATGCTTACCAATTTCTGTATCATCACCATACAGCCCCTCCCCTACTTTGCGAGTACCATTGCGAATGTAAATAGATGATTGTGCAGTACGTTCATTCATTGTTAATTCTTGAACATATACACCATAGTGTACCAGACAACGACACACACATCTATAGCACTTCGATCATAATGTGTAATTTACTATCTTTCTGTATGTGGATGTGAGTCACAGGGCATTCTCGCAGTCTTAGGATAAAGTTAAAGACCGAAAGATCCCGCAATTTCTTTGACCAATGGTCCCTGCAACACTGGGACCGATTCAGTACGATCAGAAGAAGACCGCTACATACCACGTTTCGTGTAGGAACAGTGTGATCCGCGGCTGTAAGTGCTGTCCCACATACATCCAGTATCACAAGATTTCTCCAGATGTGCGAATGTCTAACAGTTTATCACCCGTTATCGGTGTATATTAGATATGAATCAGTTGTGTTGATATAATCGAAGGTTAACAACAAGAAACGGGTGGTGCATGATGGAGCTCCAGACGGACGGAGTTCCAAGCATTTTACGTAAATCAACTCTGCTATCAAGTCTACATTATTGTTTTAGTGTCTGGGGTCATTATCGAGAATGTATTGGTAAGAGAGAACATAAACACATGCACGCCAAAGGCTACAAGTTTCTGCACTTAAAACACGCCATAATAATGCACTATGTGATCAAAACTATCCGGTCACCTGGCTGAAAATGAATTACAGGTTCGTGGCGACCTCCATCGGTAATATTGAAATTCAACATGGTGTCGGCCCCAGTCATGATGACAGCTTCCACTCTCGCAGGCATATGTTCAGTGAGGTGCTGCCACTCCATTACAGGGATGTTATTGTCGTATAACCAACCCGCCACAGGCCGTGCAATATGAACAGTTGCACGACCGTGTCGAAAGATGCAATCGCCATCCCCGAAATGTCTTCAACAATGCTAAGCAAGAAGGTGCTTAAACTCTTAATGTAGGTCTGTGCTGTGATATTGCCACGCAAAACAACAGGCGGTGCAAGCCCCCTCCAGATTTTACTCTTGGCACTACACATGCTGGCAGATGACGTTCACCGGGAATTCGTGAAACCCACACTCTGCCATCGGATCGCCACATTGTGTACCGTGATTAGTCACTCCACACAACGTTTTTCCACTGTTCAATCGCCCAACTTTTACGCTCCGTGCACCAAGCGAGGCATCGTCTGGCATTTTCCGGCGTCATGTGTGGCTTATGAGCAGCCTCTCGACCAAGAGGTCCAAGTTTTCTCACCTCCCACCTAACTGTCATAGTACTTGCAGTGGGTCGTGATGCAGTTTGTAATTCCTGTATGATGGTCTGGATAGACGTTTGCCTGTTTCTCATTACGACCGTCTGCAACTGTCTGTGGTCTCTGTCACTTAACAGTTGGGATCAGCCTGTACGCTTTTGCGCTGTACCTTTCCCTTTACGTTTCCGCTTCACTATCACATCGAAAACAGGAGACTTAGGGATGATTAGGAGCGTGGAAATCTCGCGTACACACGTATGACACTAGTGACACCCAATCACTTGACCACGTTTGAAGTCCATGAGTTTTGCAGAGCATCCCATTCTTCACTGTCACGATGTGTAATGACTACTGAGGTCGTTGATATGGGGTACCTAGCAGTAGGTGGCAGCACAATGCACCTAACATTAAAAACGTATGTTTTTCGGGGTGTCGAGATAGTTTTGATCACATAGTGTAGATCGTAGCGGTTTCCAACCAATTGGTCGTAAGGAATGCAATGCTGTTGCTATCATAATGTAAGAAATATATTACCAGTACATGGCATACATCCTTCTTGCAGGTTTCTCTTCAATAAACTATGCTGGCAAAATGTAAAATGAAAAAACTACTTCCTTAAAGCATCGATTCTTTGTGATAGATGTACAATACAGCTTTCCAGAGTTGTGTAACCCTTCACTATTCACATCCGATCAGGGTCAGAAATTATACTTTACCCGCATCAGTCCTATATAAAACGATCGTTAGTAAAAGAGAATGCCTCTTGCAAAGAAAGAAATAAACCATATCAGTGCCGTTTGACGTGTTGGATGGCATAGAATAACGTTGTCAGAATGTTTGGGTCATAGACGTGAATGGACCCTCAGGGATGAGAATCTGCTTCGGGCTGCAGCACCTGCATTATGTTGAGTCTTCCTAAATTTCACGGTAAAAAACACTACCGTAACTGTTCGTACTGTCTTTTCTACAGCGTCGTGTTGTAGGAGCATTCTTTGTTTGGCGGTGACCTTACACATCGAACAGCTACAACTACATGTTCTCATTTCCACCGAGTGGTCAAAACACGGCCCTATAGCGTTAACTCAGCTCACTGTGTTTCTACAAGGGTTGCAGATTGTGGTAGATACAACGCTCTCCGACTTCCGCCGTGCAACAGACTCGTCCATATGTTGCGGTGCCCTCCATACGGTTTTTATTTTTTTACTTTTATTTTATCTTTCACCAAAAAGGTAACAGTACTTCTTTTTATTTGTGCTACCTCTTGCATGTTGTGAATAGCACCTTTCTGCGATGGTTAACACCAGAAGAGTAATCATGTACATGACTAAAAAATGAAGGAACAATGCTTTTCGAAATGGAGCACCGAAACATCCGCTACGCTGTCGATGGCGAAGATGAGATTAACTGTACAGATCATCGCCTTCGAATAGCTGTTGGAAGCGCTCTACAATACCGCAAACTTTTCCAATTTCCATGTGTTGCGATGTCCTCCACATTTATGTCTATGAGAAACATCGCCTCTGTGTGTCATTTCTACCAGCCTGCGTTTTGGGACATGTTTAGTTTATGTCATTCGATGTTCAGCTTTCTGTGAGTGCCAGAGGTTCGAAATGTGTTCATATCGATTTAGCAGCAGCTGACACGGACATCTCAGTAAAGGTTGAAAAGACGAAGGGTATGGCTGACTACACAGGGTGTGTTATAACCGAAAAACATTGTATTAAACTTCTTATGCAGGAACAATACAGAAACCGTCTCGTGTGATTGATAGTCTGTTGGACATGGTCCTCTTACAGTACAGGTGGTGAAACTTCATACTGGTCTGTGGAAGTGCCTTCGATTATGAGAAACCAGCTCCAGTGAATCAGCACCTCTATATTTAATAAGATCACCACATACAGTCACTGCCAGAAATCACACTGAATTTGTGTCAGATATGTCAAAAGACAGAGATATGATTCCGTCTTATCTATTTCTCTAACGGATTACGTTAGCCAAGTTTTTATAGTTCGTAAGGTTTCTGTGTTGGATGGTACAAAATACTGAGGGTGGGGAAAATGTGTGGGTGACATATGAATGCACCCTGAAAGACACAGACCTCCTTCACGCTGCAGTAGCTTTGAGATGTATCGCAAAGCAGTAGAAAAATACTCCTCTTTCTTCGATGCCACGAATGATGTGCCAACAAGAAATCCCACCATAACTGCCTGTACTCTCTCTTCCACTACGTCGTGTTGCAGGGGTAATCTTCGTTTGGCGCTGGCCTTACATACTGTACACGGTTAGCGGAGCTGTGCCAGCATGTTCCCATTTCCACTGATGGGTCAAAACGCAGTCCTGTCGCATTAATTCAGCTTCTCCTGTTTTTCCACGGGATGCAGAACGACTCAGACATACCGCTCTCTGACTGCCATTCAGATTCGCCTTAAATTGGCATGATCACATGGATGAAGCTGCAGGGAAGGTGAGGCACTGTCGGAGGAGTAGCTACAAGATGCAGTGGGGTATCTAGAAAACAGTGCTGTAGTTCTTGCGGTATGGGATCCTTTGCAGATAGATTCAAAAATGATGACTCGTTTCGAGATACGAGAGTGGCAAGAATATGATTCACCAGTGGCTGTAATCATTAAACGGTGTCTCTACAGGATCCGATGCAAATATGTGGTTCAATGGATAGACTTGATTCCAAAACGCAGGCAGCATTTCTACCAGAAATCGTAACGCTATCAAGGACCCATGTATGCCTGGTGACTCAGTACCCCCTTTTAATTCAGGTTGATGGTAACGTAGTCGTGTTTTTAATAGAACGGTCTTTACGCAGAATGTATGCTGTGGGCTGTAGAATCCCACTGTGGTCAACTTCAGATGTCGTTCCTCAGTAGTGTTCCTCGAAAAGAACATTGAGTTCCCTCCTCGAAGTCCCTGTTGTCCTGCCTGAAGAGTGTAATCCGACTGCTGCAAAACACTTAATAGCTATGCAAACTGATTCTCATGATCTATTTAATTACTTAGTCTATTAAATGGATATCACTGACGTGCCACCTGGTGGGTCGAGAGGATGGCTAGGGAACCACGGATTGATTCTTGTTGGATGTTTCTTCTTTTTTTCGTTGCAGTGATATCTTATAACGAAATTTCAATCTTCCACCTGAACTTGGCGAGACTGGCTTTCAAGTGTTCTTTTGTAAATGCTAGTATGATACAGCATTGCACTGGTAAAACGAAACCTGCCACAGTGTGCCAAACAGCTACGTTCTCTTGAATTATAGCTTCTTGTTGTCAAACGCAAAATGAATGGATTTTTTTTTCTCGAGATATGAGATAATGGCGTTAAAGTTTGTATTCTCAAATGTTATTTCTCATATCTCATAGTTTATTTACGGACACTGACCGGGAGACTGCTCTCACGTCAAGTAATTAGTTCAACAAGCCGAAAGAAATTGCTTAATATAGAGTATTGTTTTCTTCTTTTCAGTTGAAATTCGCCCCATTCCTTTGCTCCGATGACGGTTTTGAGATAAACAGGACATTCGTGGTGATCGGTAACTTGCGCCTCAAAGTTTTTTTCCTGCTTTTTTTACGCAGGGTGGACATGTCTTTGCTGATCATTTGTTATCGGTGACAGTGCACTTAGTTGGATGTCACAAAATAATTAGATACTAACTGTACTTGCAAGCAAACGTAAAAACTACACAGATTTTGCTCGCAAATGTTAAAAAAAAAGGGACTTCGCTTATTTTGGTTGGAAGAGGATATTTATTATCGTCGCGACTGCGTCTTCCTTTTTTAATATTTCCTTTCCTACATGAGTTGCATAGATGTTACAGTCCAGTGTTCTGAAGAGAATAGTGGGGGCTCCATAAGCGATGGCAACTGGCCCTTAACCAATCAACCTGCGGTCATTTATCACGGTTTTGTTCTGAGGGATGCCTGTGTCACACACTGTTGTAACGCTGACCGCCTGGCGGAGTGCTCTCGCTCGCCTAAGGCACTGTGGTGTCAGGCTGCAGTCGCTTTAGGCAAAAGGGACTTCCTGTTTCGCAGGCAGCTGAGTTTTGAAAAAGCCTTTGTTGTACAAAAAAAAAAAAAAAAAAAAAGAGATTCAAGTGGCTCTGAGCACTATGGGACTTAAGGACTTAACATCTGAGGTCATCAGTCCCCTAGAACTTAGAACTACTTAAACCTAACCAACCTATGGACATCACACACATCCACGCCCGAATCAGGATTCGAGCCTGCGACCATAGCGGTCGCGCGGTTCCAGACTGAAGCGCCTATAACCGCAGGACCACAACTGCCGTCTGTATTGTTCTCCAGATGGGCGGTGTTGTACTACAAAATATCCCATTCGTGATGTCTAGACCATCGCATCAATGCATGGCTTGTACCACGGAGGATGGCTGAGGGCCTGGTGAGGCCAGCGGCCACAGAGGCATGGTAGAAAAACAGCGAAGGGCAGACAGCAGCTAGCTCGATCCACTAGGCAGTTGGCAGAGCACCTGGCCATATGGAAATAGCTTGTGTCCTCCCTGTAGGTGTATGGAGGGAGGGAGGGAAGAGGGCCTCTGTTTTCTGCAGTTCGTGATTGTGCTTCGAGGACAACGCACGTTCAACTACCACCGCCTTTGCAGTCTTTTAGGACGACGATTATCCACAGCACATTTGCTGCACTATGACCCATTCATTATGAGTGTTCGTGCTTTCACGATAATTTCGAAGTGTAATTAGCACTGTGTCGCGTTTTTCTCCACCAATTACGGTATCGTGTATTGGCTTCTGTTACCTAGGCTGTACGAAGGTTTTTCAGAAGGCATTCATAGCGAACTTTGACGTTAAACAACGTTAGATACCGTATGCTTGCAAATAATACACTTTTAAGCACTTCTGCGTCCAACATCAGCAACTCGTCGGTTGAACATACTTTCTACCAAAACGAATAAACGTAGTACCTTACACCACTGTCAATTTCCTGCCAGCTTGTAGGTGAGGTTAAAGTTTGAACGTGTCAGTCACTAGTTTCGAGTGGTATTGCGAAATTTTTTCGTAGCAGGATAACACCAGTTGTATGGCATCTTCAATTTTTGAGCTATATTGCGATTTTGCGCTGTCCTTATGTAACGCCACACGTATAATTTTGTACTTAGGCGCAATATATATGATTAACTACGTAATTAGTATCGATATTTGCGTCAGTTTCCCGACCAAAATAAATAAAGTACACAACCTAACCTTCCTCTTCTGCATCTGGACTGTTTCAATGTGTTGGGTGTGTACTTGCGCTTTCCATTCTGAAGAATCACTGTTTCATTCCCGGAAAGAGCACCGCCATTTCCATTTTCTCGTCAATTACAAGTGCCTCGGGCGGGATAATTGTGTTAGGTGTGGGTGCACTTGGGCTTTCTGTTCAGGAGTACCAGTGTTTGAGTCCCAAAAGGGTACCGCCAATTTTAATTTCCTGCCAAATCCCTAGTGTGTGTATGGGGGGGGGGGGGGGGATGGGGGGGGGGGGATTGGTTCAGCAAAGCACTGGGACAAAGAAATTTCCGCCAAAATTCGAAATTTCCGTCAATAGAGTAGGTTGGTGGAAGGGGAGTGTGGGTAGTATAGGGAGGGGGAATGGTGCTGGGGCCCACACGCAGAATGAGAGAAATATGTGACGTTATTCAGGGGTGGGGGTAGCCGCGGTCAGTGGCGAGTGCTGATTAGTTGATAAATTTAATTAATTTGCGTATCAATTTGACATAAAAACTGGCGTTGTAATGCCGCTACCCTACTACTAAGATCTTCCAATTCTCCCTCCATCTCAGTCTTTGACCAATGAGGTCGTCCTCATTACCATAGCCAAATTTCCTTGTCTAACATCTTGTTTATTTATGTGAACCAATCTCTGTGATCATTGAGACGTGGTACTTACTGGAATTAACGAAAACATGCAAGGGAGGATCCACCAATACAGGCTGAGGCACTAACTATTGCCAACAAGAGTAACTGAGGAAGTATGATAGGAGCTGAAAAGTTTGTGGGACAAAAGTTGCATGGGACTACAGGGGTCAAAATATGACACTGGTTTTTTGTTCCTATTTGGTGTCAGGTCAGAGATATGAGGGGCAACTTTTTTTAAAAGTGTAATGCCATGGTTTGGTACTTATTTTCTCATAGGAGCTATCGAGATGAATCGAATGATGTTTAACAGTCTTTGAACGTCAACGAAGGTCACAAAGGTGGCATGAACGCCCGTTTACGGAAGGTGTTCGGAGCGATGAGCATTGGAGTGCTGCAATCTTCTTATCTTGGATTGAGTGCTATTCATTGTTGCATCGGCACTCGCCGGCCGTGGTGGCCGAGCGGTTCTAGGCGCTACAGTCTGGAGCCGCGCGACCGCTACGGTCGCAGGTTCGCATCCTGCCTCGGCCATGGATGTGTGTGATGTCCTTAGGTTAGTTAGGTTTAAGTAGTTCTAAGTTCTAGGTGACTGATGACCACAGCAGTTAAGTTCCATAGTGCTCAGAGGCGTTTGAACCATTTTTGAACATCGGCACTTATCGAAGCACACGCTCTAACAATTCTCCCTTGCATATTTTCAGGTGTAGTTGGACCGTCTGTATAAACGATGTCTTTTACGAACCCCCACAAGAAAAAATCCAGAGGCATCAAGTCTGGCGAAGGAACCAACCATGACACATCTCCTCCGCATCCCATTCAACGATTTGGGAACTGTCTCTGCAACTCATTTCTAGCCATCAGCGAAAAATGTGCCGGGCACCCATCGTGTTGATACCACATTATGTTCCTTGTTCTTAAGGGTATTTCTTCCAATAACTGACCTAATGTGTTTTGCAGGAATATGGTGCGCTTCCTACCATTAAGATTTCATTCGATGAAATAGGGGGCTATAGTTCTGTCCTCCAGAATCCCATATGATACATTCTCTGACCACGGCTTTTGGTTTGCAACTTACTGCTGCCAACATGGATTTTCAGTAGCCCAGTAATGCATGTTATGCAAATCAACATTTCCGTGGTTCGTGAATGTAGCCTCGTCAGTAAGTAAAATCAAATTAATAAATGTGTCATCCCTCTTAATCCGAAGTTAAGCCCATCGGCAGAATTCAATGCGATGCATACAACTACATCTACATATATTCACCTCCAGCCGCCAAGCGGTGCGTAGTGGAGAGAAGTACCTGTTAATTCTTGGTGGAGACTGATATGGTAAGACTGATATCTATGGCGATGCAGTACACGAACAACACAACTCCGGCTCATGCCAGATTCCCTTGCGATTTGCCGGCCGCTGTGGCCGAGCGGTTCTAGGCACTTTAGTCAGAAACCGGGCTGCTGCTACGGTCACAGTTTCGAATCCTGCTTCGGGCATGGATGTGTGTGATGTCCTTAGGTTAGTTAGGTTTAAGTAGTTCTACGTCCATGGGACTGATGACATCAGATGTTAAGTCGCATAGTGATTAGAGCCATTTAAACCATCCCTTGCGATTTGATGCAAACTAACACGGATTTCGAACCACAGTGGCAAGAGTACCAATTTCCGTTTCCTCGTAAGTAAATTTCCTTTGCCGGATATGTTTCCTATGCGTTAAATATCCAGTTATTCTACATTTATCATACACATATTTAAATGTAAGAGGCGTAGTATGAGTACGCTGAGGATATCTTTCAGCTCTCACTGAATGTCGTTGGCATACTCCGTAAATGAGAAGCATATCTACTTGTTCTTCGAGGGAATACATCATTTTCATTCGCTTGATTCGACGATACTAGTCTTATTGTTCCTATCAGTGTTGTATTGCGGAACCGTCGAATGGTGTATTCCGAACGCTGTATTCCGCGAATATTTACTATTTGCACGATATACGAGAGAGAATTGTCGGAACATGTGCTTCGGTAAGTGCCGAAGTGATAAGGAACACCACTCAATCCATTATAAGATGATTGCAGCTCTGCATTGATAACAAGGGTTATCGTTTCGAACATCTTCTATAAATTGACGTCCATGACATCTTTTTTAGCGTCGTTGACCTTCAAAGACCTTAGGGTTACACATCATTGGATTCGTCTCGATAGCTGCTATGAGAAAATAATATTGGTTCAAATGGCTCTGAGCACTATGGGACTTAACATCTGTGGTCATCAGTCCCCTAGAACTTAGAACTACTTAAACCTAACTAACCTAAGGACATCACACACATCCATGCCCGAGGCAGGATTCGAACCTGCGACCGTAACCTAGAACTGCTCGGCCACACCAGCTGGCGAGAAAATAAGTACTAAACTATAGCTTCCCCTTTAAAAAACAAGGTTGACCTTCTTATCTCTGACGCGACGCCGCCTAGCAACAAAAAACCAACGTCGTATTATGGCCCCCATCGTCCCATACTACTTTTGTCCAACAAACTTTTCCGCTCCTATCTTACTTTCTGAGCTATTCTTGGTGGCAATAGCCCGCCCGTTATAGGGTGAAACAGCGGTGTTTACTACCACGCTGGACACAGTCTCTCTTATTAAATGCCCTTCTGCAACACATGAAAACTGTATAAGCACCGTTGATGGCAAAACAGACGTCCTAACTTCTAATTGGAAAGCTGTATGTCTAAAAGTTCGGGGTTACGATGTGCACCAGTGCTTAAAGGTTAAACGGATTAGGAAACAATATGACAATGATAAGGCGTACTTCAAAGCAATCAGTCTCTTATTTTCAGTCGGCAAGGTGCGTCTGGGTCCGAACCCGTCTCTTCTGACAATCTTATTTTGACTAAAGCCCTGGTGACAGTTGGCTGTTAATATTTTCAAAGTTAAACTGATTGTCAGTGATTAAGACCGCTCTGAAGGAACATCTTAAAATATTACTTGTGGACACTTATTAAGAGAACTCAGTTGGGGGAACTACAAGAGACATCTAACAACACCAATGATGGCCATGTCTTCCAAACATAGCAACGCACATTTCATTACAAGAGATTGTTCAGATTGTAACTAATGACTCAGAATACAAACACAATCAAAGAATTGAACCGATTAATATCCAAATCCAACCACAAGACCCCTGTTTTCTTTAACGTCAACCTGTGCCTTAGCGCAACTTTTCCGGCTGTATTTAAGGCCAGGAACTGATTCATTAGAACATTAATGATCGGGTACAAACCAGAGAGGAAAGGAAATATAATAGCGGGACATATTTTAAAATGACAACTAGTGTCTTAGTAGAATACTTCGGCCTATATTTACGACCAAAGAGCCGACTGAGAAA
Source organism: Schistocerca piceifrons (assembly GCF_021461385.2). Lineage (NCBI taxonomy): Eukaryota > Metazoa > Arthropoda > Insecta > Orthoptera > Acrididae > Schistocerca > Schistocerca piceifrons. Next base: position 491,928,942 of record NC_060141.1, read on the forward strand.
AACTCTGAGGGTCGGGTACAAACCAGAAAATAATAAGGCAGGTAGACAGTGACACAAATCATCACGAGGATTACAGAATGTTACTCCTCTTTATCAGCAAGCACTTCCATGGATCCACGGTGGGTCGCAGCGGTTACGGAGTAGTGCCCGCGAAAGCCCTGTGGAAGAAGGCAACCAGGCCACGAGCGGTCGTCCGCCACGAATGTTGCCAACCAAACGACAGGATGTCGCCCTGCTGTTCTAGTCGACGCTGACGCCGTTGAAGTACTCCGGTATCTTCGCTCTGCGCCGCTCCCGTAGCGCAGCTTGTGGCTTCGGCCATTTGGACATCGTGACCAAGCCTTATCGCGACGCTACCACCAATCCTCAAACTTCGCCCCTCTCTCTTGGGATTTTTTTTCTCTATTGTCATTTTAATATCTTATACAAGGATGACCGGCACGGGAAAAACTACGCCGCTCTTCTGCTACAGATATTACAATTAGTACAGAGGAAGACATAGAAAAACAAAACCAAAACGATGGGTAAAAAACAGTAGATAACAACAGACACACAGGCGTAGCGAAATAAGTAACGTTCAGCACTGGTACACGAACATAGATGACGGAAACGACACACGTGAACGATGGAGCATGGGCGGTGAAACACTAAGGCACACAAAAAACCGATGGCAATTATCTCTGGCATGCGAATGTTCACTGTTTGTGTACGAGACCGGGAACCTGCCAAAGGGGAAAAGGTGGGAGAGGAGGAAGAGGGGAGTGTGTAGATGTGAGTGGTAGAGGAGCGGGGAGGGGGAGGAAAGAACGTAGGGGGGGTAGGGGAAACCCGGGAGGAGAGGAGGGAGGGAGAAAGAGAGGAGGGAGAGGAGGGAGAGAAGGGAGAGAGGGTGCCCTTTGGAAAAACACAGGGGGTGAAAGGGTAGGATCAAAGTTGGTAGGAGGGGTAGATGGAGGGGATGAGGGCACCATCAGGGAGGGGGAGTTGGCGGAAGCCACATTGGGCAAGGGTATGGAGAGTGGAGAGATGGAGAGCGGGTGGGACGTGGGAATACAGGCGTAGCAGTGGATGGGGGTGGGAAAGGATGGGAGAGACAAGCAGGTGAGAGAGATCAAGTTTTCGGACAGTGTAGAGGATCCATATCCATTCTAGGAAAAGGAGGAGGTGTGGGAATGGAGTGAGGCCATAAAGGATCCACGTGGGGGAGGGGAGGCGGATGCAGTAGACAAGGCAGAGCGCATGGCGTTCCAGGATTTGAAGGGATTTATGAAAGGTAGGAGGGGCAGAGATCCAAGCAGGATGGGTGTAGAAGAGGACAGGGCAGATGAGGGATTTGTAGGTGGGGAGGATGGTGGAGGGTCCAGATCCCATGTGCAGCCAGAGAGATCGAGGAGACGGAGTCAGGAGCATGCTTTGGTTGGGATAGTCCGGAGATAGGGGGTCCAGGAGAGGTGACGGTCAAGGGTGATGCCAAGGTACTTGAGGGTGGGGGTGAGCTTGATAGGACTGCCGTAGATGGTGATATAGAAGTAGAAGAGGCAGAAGGAAGGGGTGGTTTTGCTACAATGATCGCCTGGGTCTGTGAAGGATTGATCTTGAGCAACCACTGCTTACAACAAATGGTGAACCGGTCATGATAGGATTGGAGAAGGTTTTGGGAGCATTGCAGGTTGGGGGCAATGGCAACGAAGGCGGTGTCATCGGCGTACTGGAGAAGGTCTCTTGGGCCAGCAAACCCATTATATACATCAGCAAGCAAAGTCCTTCTAATGACACAACCCACAGATACTATCTTTTTGTCACAGATATTGGCAATGGGGCCGCAAGAGGGATAGTCGATACTCCCCTTGAGCCAGTGGTGTCAGACAGAACAGTCTACTAAGTTAATGGCACCACATCTCAATCATTCTAGCAAGTGCACATTTAATTTTCAGGAAGTCAGCAAGTCCAGTGGTGTCACACGGTCTCAGAGGCGCAACACTGCGATCCACCATGTCATTTTCGATATGTTTGTCTGTGGTGTCTGATGTTTTAGGGATAAATACTCATTTCTACTTTTATGCACAATAGAGGTCTATACTGAAAAGCAAATTTTTCATTCCTCTGCAAATAATTCGAGAGTATTTTGCAACAATCACACTCTTCCTTAAGTCTCGCCCATTTCGCCTACCTTACGTATCTTATACCCAGCTGAAATAGTTTTGTCATGGGTGCCTTTCCCAACGATCTGAATGATTCGGAGAAAATAAAGTCTACTTCAGTCCCCAAGTATAGTAACTGTCTGACTCAGGACTCAGCCGCGAATCGAACCTGGGCCCCTTCGATTAGCAACCAGCTCGTTGATCGCACAGTTACGGTTATGTGGCGTATTAGTTGGTGCAACGGCCGTGTTTCCCGCTGGATGGTAATTGTTGCTGGGGTTAAGAGTAATGCACCACGCAACGCCAAATTAAAAGAGAGGACTATGATATAATAGGTCATTCACCTACAAAACTTGCACCCTAACTAGTTAGGGAACGGTTAGACATTGAAACGAGGTTCGGGTAGATGATAGGAGGCAGAGGAACACGTACATATATATGTTGAATCCTCCAGACTCATATGAACTGAGACTATCAAGAAAGTCTTTTTAATGGAAAAATGTGCTATCCTTCACTACTATTAGAAAACACTTGAAATGACGAGTACAGTGACATAATGGTTGTTACTGTATCAGTTGAAAATATCACAAGAATATCCGAGAAATTATCTATATTTTATGGGTGGGGCTATCAGAATTGGCTATTGCGGTTCCAACACCGCCAAGTGGGGAATGATAACAGTTTCGGTTGTTTCCCATTGTTCACGTGTTTTCACGAAAGCTATTGACGTAAACATGAGTTTGTTAACAAATTTGAAGTTATTCTCTAAGCCACTTGTGGTTCGCTACAACTTAAGATACAGTACAGTTTATAACAATAGTATCTGTTCCCATATCTATGTCGAATACAGTACCGCTAAAAGGAATTACGTTTAATCTTATTAGCGTAAGCCTCACTTCTTGCTGTACAAAACGTCGTAGACTGGCAGGAAAGCCGCCACTAGGTGTAGTTTTATATCACATTAGATGAATCCGGTCATCTTCCCTCTCACTTTTGTGATGAGAGAACTCCTAAACTATAAACGGCAAATCAAAATGTGTTCATTAATAGACACTGAAGGATAAAAGCGAACGATATATAGTGTGGCCAAGCAAAATATAAAGAAGAAAAACATCCTAAAATACTGGCAAACGACTTTCTTCAAAAACATAGACAACTAACAAGATCTGAGTAGAATAAGGAATGCGCAGAATCCTCTAGAACAAGAGGCGAGCATTATTCCAGTACATCATCAGTAACACTGATCAGATACAGACACGGATTTGTGGAGAATGGTGCGATCTAGTGGTATAACGAAAGCCAGAAATAAACTTTAATGCTCCATTGACAGTCAGGAACCCAACACACAAAACGACATTTTGAACAATCACTCCGTGCTCTACCAACGTAATTGATAATCGGAATTTAAAGAAAATATTTATAAACATAATTTCACTTCCAAAACTTGATTTAAAGGTATTATGTATCCAGTTTTATGCATAATGTTAATGTTGTCAAATTATATAGCTAATATATTGCTTCTCTGACGATCAAGTATTAATTTCAGTGCTTTCAAAATTTTCGACTGATACGAATATGAAACATTCCACTATCACAGAATGATCATTAACATGAAAAATTACTCATACTGTTCATTGCCGTATTAACCACTCAGTATTTCCAATCTTTAAAATTACAACAATTTTAAACTTACAGTTTGTAATTAATCAAACAAAACAGATTTTACAGAAAACATACGTCAGTTGTTCTTTGAAACTTATTGAGCTTTTCTTCCTACATACAACACCATCTCGACTGTTTCTGTGCCTACAGCCACTCTTTGCATGAAGGGTCAGTAACGTAACTTCAGAAAACTTGTAAGACCAAGACACAGTGAACCCATCTACAGCCACGTACATAGCTTTTCACATTCTCCTTCTGCATGTCCCACAAAATTGATCAAACTACACAGGGTAAACAAATGATCACTTAACATTTCCTCACCCCTTCGACCGGTTAGCTTACCACGTTACTCGTGCCACCTCTGTCTGGCCTCATCGTCAGAAATGTACCTCTAGCAGTACATCGCAGGGCACAAGACAACTCCCCGTACCTCAAAGTGTTATTAGATAGAAAGTCGTCAATGAACACACTAGGTCTTTGAAACCTTTCTTTTTCCCGATGTCTTTCGATCAGCGATATTCTCAATATTCCTTCATATTTCTAACAGAAAAATGTTCGTAATGCAGTTCTGCCATCCTCTTCAGCACAACTACAACCTTTGAGAGACTTAAATCCTCGATTCGAACGGCCACAAAGCCTCAAACGTTCCGGAGCTCGACATACAGTACATATGTACACCGTAGCGCATAACCATTTCACATGTTCTTCGTCCACAATGGCGACACTCAATCCATGTGCTTTCCTGGCACATCACAGACCCGTTGTCGACACCCGTACGGAGTCCACTCCTGTATTCGCCTTGTCTACAGCTCCACTCAACGCGTCTCTTTGGATTTCGCGCGCAGCAAAACTCCCCGTCCATGATCAGAGACAACTAACCAATATCGACTGATGTGTCTCCCCGTTCGAGGCTTAACACAGTTATAATATCCTGCATGACACAGTTAACGTCGTTGAGAATATCACCCGAGCTCCTGAGAAACGAACAAAACCAATCGACCATACAACATAGCTCAAATATCAAGCAAACATTGGTACAGGAAGAGCTGCTATGGCAGAATGTTTGTAAGAGCTGTAGCACGACTTAGCACCAATCATGCTTCCTTCCGATAGCAATTAAACCGCATTTATGATGTCGAGTTTCGATGTGTGAATTTGGAATGATGGAGAATGAGACCCCAAACTATTTGGCTGCAACAACTGTATTCTGCAATCCCCAACACTGATTCCGTGCCTATTGGTGTTAAAATGTTACAAAATATCCGCTGACAATGTTGGCAGCAAGAGACTACAGGACACATAAGAAACACTTTCTCATCCTGTGTGCAGAAAAATTAAACATATAATGTACATGCATGCAGTCAGATGAATCATAGTTAAATAGAGATATATGAAATTTCTAAATTTGAATTTACCTGTTACTTTACTCGAGTTAATTCAATTCATTCTAGCCTAACCTTCCAGGATCTATGCATCTAGTATACTGGTAGTATTTTTACCCATAATATGTATCTGTTAATTATGTAGTAATGTAATGTGTCCCTTCCATAATGTTTTATCCCTCTCTAGTTAGTGCAATTACCACATAATGTCTAACTCTGAACCTTCGTTTGAACTAGTTATATCTCTCCAGGAACTTACGCAAAAATATTGAATACTACTGTTAAACACACTCTAAAACATTGTAAGAATTAATTACTCAAGATTAATAATCGTATGTAGCTGACCATATGGGCAGGAACCTAAACGCCAATAAGAATAAGATATATTTGAGAACAGTTTCACTTCAACATTAACGAGAGTTATATCATTGTATTCATATTTTAAATAGATTTCTAATGCCTTTAAAAAACTTATCGTCAGTTACAACAAATTCTTGCTTCAGCACTTTAGCTGACGAAACTGAAAGATGGAACTGGTAATCATGCACCGATAGCCTCGTATCGATATCTTGAACTGTTCACGAATTTTTTAACCTTTTAAATGATCTACCTTGTATACGACTAAGTTTAGTTATGGCGCCTCCAGTTCCGGTTTCATTACAAAGAAATCATGCAGACACCATGGAGCTCCATATACAATGAGGCTCTTTGCCTGAAGATAGAAAACTTTAGTCGGTATACACACTACACATGAAATACCAATGTTATGTCTTGGTACACTGATGACTGCCCAACGATTGTACGCATCCTCACAAAGTTCCAGTGCGTCACAACGAGGAACAACAACGTATCCAGATACATAGGATTCAGTCCTCCTACTCTGAACAGATACTGGGGAAATAAAATGTTACTACCGTCCGTTGATCCAGTTTAATATTTTCGCGAATCGTGTTAAGTAATGAAATCCGTAGAATTTGCGAAAGAAAGATGCCATCAACCGAATCCATTCTTAACGCCGCCATATTTACGAGAACCGTAAAGAGATATAGCTGAGCAGCGTATAAAAAGTCTGCGTTTAACGGCTCTCCGGCGGCATTAGCGGATGCAGTCAGTGAGAGTGGTACACGGTTAATGGGCCAAATATAAATTTACGTCTGCGGAGGTCGCGGCCGCTGAGCCCAGACTTATTGGGGCTATTTACGAGACCGCGTAAAACCTCGGTGCCTTGCCCTTAAGCCCACCGAGGAGCGAGAAGTTTCGGCCAGATAGCGGAAGCGAGAGCCAGAAAAGCGACGAAGAGGAGAGAGCAAAGTTAGTGGCTAGTTTCCGTTTCTGTTCTAGGTGCTTAACGGCGTCTTTGGATGTCGTATCTCACGTTAACACAGCAGCACCTGAGATTTGAATGTGTAAGGTCTCTGCACACACGAAGTTTGAATGAGCAACAACTATTGCCATCTAGTGGTCAGCTGCGGAACTACAGAAGCTGCAGCCTGAGAGCACAGAGTTCACACGTGTGCAGCTACAAAAATACATTTTAATGTCAACAGTTTGTAATATCGTTGTTCCCTACAAAATAAATCTAAGATCTTTAACGTGGCTTTGTTTTATATACTGAACATCAGAACTGTGAGCACATATTAAAAAATGTTTCCGGTATGATTATTTTGTTTTCAATGATACTATTAAACTGCACGCAGTCAGGTGACATATCTCTTGCTTAATTTTGTAAAAATGAAACACTTGCATAATTCTTCAAAGTAATCTACTAGACTGGGATGTCGCCAAGCTGCAGTACATTAATCATCTTATCCCTCTTATGTGGGTTTGCCTACCATTACCGCAAAGGGTTAGCTGATTCTCTCCTTTCTTCTCTCGCAAGCACTATCCTAAATCAGTTGGAATGATCAACATTTTTACTATTCAGATGGTGCGAAATGCCTTTCCAGTTTGCGAGGACTTACTATGTGGATACAGTATGTTTTCGACGAGGCAAAAAGGATGTAAACTACGAACTTAGCAAATCTCTCTCACGTGCATCCAGAAACTTCTCGGTGGTCAATTGTATACAGTGTGCGAAATTCAGGACTCTGAGGAATTATCAAAATTTCATTAGCAGTAGTGCGTAGAAGCGCTCTACTAATCAGTGGTCATGCTGAAGTTACGGAGATTTACAGATTCATTTCTTTGCTGGCAACGTTCTCAAAAACAATACAATCCATTCTTAATAAATTAATTAAGTCAGTATAACGTCCTGAGTTTTGCACCCGGAGTAGAAGTAGTATAGAATAGGCCATAGTAGAGTTTACAAAAGTGGTCCTTGATGTATTATTACACAGAGGTGAATTTGGCACACGTTTATGATTTTAGATTTTCACAGCGTCTGAAAATTTTGTATATTTTATGTTCATTCAGCCTCTTTGTATCGCACGAAAGGGGGCATAATTAGTTGAGATGACTTCTTGCAATCTTCATGCGTTTCTGACCGGTGGTGACAGGTGTGTTTTTAGATCTACCAATTACATCACGTACTGCTGAATAGAAAATGCTGCTAATTGTCTGGAATCATTAAGAATAAGAGGAACTGCCAGTGATCGGTTACGATCATATATGAAAAAAGGGGGACAACGAGGTGTATAGGTAGTAATCGTTTCAAATAAAACAAAATTGTTAGCGAAAAATTTATTAGATTTCAAGTATATTAAAGTAGGAGTCCTTTAGCGATTTTCACACGCATTAGTTGCGGAGGGGCGGGTTACAGCTTCTCGTCCCTCTAATAGAGCCAAATTCGACTGATACCTTACACATAAAGGTTGCATAGCTAAAGCTTGCGGGCAGCATCAGTAATTTCGCAAATTTTCGCGCGTTCCAGATACTAAGACAAACTTGCTTCAAAAGTTTCTAAAGTTCAATTGATCAGAATTTATTGCCTCACAAAACAAATTACAAATGGCTATGAAGTCCGTATTTACAGTCAAACTACCATTCGTGCAAGTTGATTACGGTTTTTTTCTACAAGTCCTCCGCACGAAAGCAGACACAAGTTATCCAGTCCCACCAAAAAATTTCGCTTCCTACGTCACCGACTCATAGCTATTCGCGAGGTAATACACCAACTTGTTTAGTGATCTTAGGAAGAAGTGCTCCCCCAGATGTTCCAAGATGTTCCCGAAACACGCCAGGCGTGGTTTACGTATGTCCATAAACTTCACACCCAAATGACATCCAAACAAATCCACCTACCTATTTCCAGACTTTCACTATAATGTTGAAAACGGAAGTCGCTTTACAAATATGATAGTACAGTAGATACGACGTAAGATTTTATTTCATCTTAACAAAAAATCCCCATGCAGCGGTTCCACACTGAACTGTACAATAAGACGGTTGACGAGTGACTCCCAGAGACACAGGACGGTAGCACAAAGCACTACACAAAGCGCGGGAATTCCGTAACTCCTATTTGCTGATGACTTACGAAGCCAATCAGAAACCTCGAACACTCTAATTCTGTCGGTAATTCCTAAGTCATCTCCTGGAGTCACGGAAGTCAGTTTATAAAATATATCCTAAATTTACGAAAACAAAGAAAATTTATGTGGGGTGTTCCAAAAAGGTGTGGCCAAACTCTCAGGAAACGTTCCCCACACACAAAGAAAGAAAATATGTTATGTGGACATGTGTTCGGAAACGCTTAATTTCCATGTTAGAGCTCATTTTATTACTTCTCTTCAAATCACATTAATCATGGAATGGAAACACACAGCAACAGAACGTACCAGCGTGACTTCAAACACTTTGTTACAGGAAATGTTCAAAATGTCCTCCGTTAGCGAGGATACATGCATCCCCCATCTGTCGCACGGAATCCTTGATGCAGCCCTGGAGAATGGCGTATTGTATCACAGCCGTCCGCAATACGAGCACGAAGAGTCTCTACATTTGGTACCGGGGTTGCGCAGACAAGAGCTTTCAAATGCCCCCATAAATGAAAATCAAGAGAGTTGAGGTCAGGAGAGCGTGGAGGCCATGGAATTGGTCCGCCTCTACCAATCCATCGGTCACCGAATCTGTTGTTGAGAAGCGTACGAACACTTCGACTGAAATGTGCAGGAGCTCCATCGTGCATGAAACACAAGTTGTGTCGTACTTGTAAAGGCACATGTTCTAGCAGCACAGGTAGAGTATCCCGTATGAAATCACAATAACGTGCTCCATTGAGCGTAGGTGGACGGGCATGGGGCCTAATCAAGACATCACCAACAATGCCTGCTCAAACGTTCACAGAAAATCTGTGTTGATGACGTGATTGCACAATTGCGTGCGGATTCTCGTCAGCCCACACATGTTGATTGTGAGAATTTACAATTTGATCACGTTGTAATGAAGACTCATCCATGAAGAGAACATTTGCAGTGAAATGAGGATTGACACATTGTTGGATGAACCATTCGCAGGAGTGTACCCGTGGAGGCCAATCAGCTGCTGATAGTGCCTGCACACGCTGTCATCATTATCAGTTATCTGCTATATTAGCAGGCCCTATGCCTCTCCATTTTCTGCGATCCATTGCTTCCTTCTTAAGGCTGCTGTATGTTGTACTGTCCATCATGTCATCCAGTATCTGGAATCTCTTCCTTCCTCGCTTACTTTTCCCTTCTACATAACGTTCTAAAACTGTTTTTATCAGTCTGTCATTCTTTCTTAATATATGCCCAATCCAATTTCTTTTTCTTCTCTTTATTACATCTAGTAACTGTCTTTTCTCTCCCACTCTTCTCAGTACCTCTTCATTTTTTACTCTGTCTATCCAACTTATTCTTTCCATCTTCCGCCATGTCCAGATCTCAAAAGCCTCCAGCCTTTCTCTGTCTTTTATCCTCATAGTCCATGTTTCAGCGCCATATAGAAGAACACTCCATACAAGACATTTTATGAGTCTCTTTCTGAGTTCTCTGCCCAGACCGCTGCCGAAGATTCTCCTTTCCTTATAAAACGCCTCTTTTGCCATTGCCATCCTTGTTTTAATTTCTGTGGTGCACTTCCAGTCGGTGTCTATCCTGCTTCCAAGATACTTAAAATTTTGCAAATGTTCTAGTGTCTCTCCATTCAGCACAATTTTTATTTCCTTATTTCCTGCTATTGCCAATACTTTTATTTTATTTGTGTCAATTTTCATTCCATATTTTTTTCCGTTAGTTGCAATGGTGTCCACCAAATCCTGTAATTCTTTTTCCCCTGTGGCTAGAAGGACCATGCCATCAGCAAATCTCAAGCACCCTACTCTTCTTCCTCCGATTTCTACTCCTTTGTCATCTAATGAGCATTGGTCAATCATATTTTCCAAGTACAGGTTGAAAAGAGTAGGTGATAAACAGCATCCTTGTCTTACTCCTTTCCCTAGTCTGATCCAGTTTGTACTTTCTCCTCTCACTTTAACTGAAACTTTTTTGATTAAGGTATAATGAGTTTATAAGTCTTCTGGTTTTCCAATCCACTCTCTTTTCCCTCATAATAGTCGCCAGCTTGTCCCAAACCACATTGTCAAATGCCTTTTCTAAATCGATGAAGCACATATATAGGTCACTTCCTTTTTCAATAAACCTTTCTCCCAAGATTCGTAGGTGCCCTATTGCATCTCTGGTGCCCGTATTCCGTCTAAAGCCAAACTGCTCCTCGCCGAGATTCTGCTCTATTACTTTTTCATGTCTTTTATTAATTATTCTTAACATCACTTTGGCTGCATGTGAAATGAGGCTGATTGCCCTGTCCTCGCTGCATTTCTTGGTTCCTTGTTTTTTCGGTCATGGAATCATTACTGTTGTCAAAAAGTCCTCAGGCCATTCACCACTGTCATATATTTTATTACATAACCTCAATATTTCTCTTATTCCATTGTGGTTCAAGCATTTTAGTATTTCTTCCGGTATTGTATCTGTACCTACTGCTTTGCCATTTTTCATTGCAGCAATGGCAGACTTTACTTCTTCCACTATGATGGTCGGTCCTTTCTCTTCATTACTTACAGTGTTGTGTGATTCAAGTTCCAGAGTTTCTGGTTTGATATTTGTGTCATATAGCTCTTTTATATATTCTTCCCATCTCTGGAGGACATCGTCACGATCTTTGTACACTACCTCTTCGTCTTTACTCAAAATTTCCGTAGTAGCACTTCCTGCTCTGTTTTGTTCCCATGTCATAGTCTTTACTCTGTTGTATAGTAAGTCGTATCTTCCCTTCCTGTCCAGTTCTTCAATTTCATCACATTCCTCTTTTAGCCATTTTTTCCTAGCCTGCTCTGTTTCTCTTCGCAGTTCGTTATCTAACCTTCGGTATATCTTTCTTGCATCTTCAGTGTTCTTGTTTTTCAATTTTTTCTCTCCTACATCTTGGAAATCATTTCTTGTGTGACCCATGGTTTTTTTGACCTTTTCCGTTTTACATATCCTATATTTTGCTGTCCTGCTTTAATAATTCCTTCTTTCAGCATATTCCAGTACTCGTTGGCATTATCAGGTGCTTCTTTGTCTCGTAATGTGTTTCGAAAGTCCCGAGACAGCATTTCTGTAATTTGTTCTTTGTTGGACATTATCTTCTCTAAATCCCACTTCTTCGCCATTGTCGCCTTTTTCAGTTTTTTCATTCTTATTTCTATTTCTGCCATAAGTAAGTTGTGGTCACTATTTGCACACGCTGTACATGGTACGGAAACAACTGATTCTCCCGTAGCACTATCCATACAGTCACGTGGTCAACGTTACCTTGTACAGCAGCAACTTCTCTGACGCTGACATTAGGGTTATCGTCAACTGCACGAAGAATTGCCTCCTCCATTGCAGGTGTCCTCGTCGTTCTAGGTCTTCCCCAGTCGCGAGTCATCGGCTGGAATGTTCCGTGCTACCTAAGACGCCGATCAATTGCTTCGAATGTCTTCCTGTCGGGACATCTTCGTTCTGGAAATCTGTCTCGATACAAACGTACCGCGCCACGGCTATTGCCCCGTGCTAATCCATACATGAAATGGGCATCTGCCAATTCTGCATTTGTAAACATTGCACTGGCTGCAAAACCACGTTCGTGATGAACACTAACCTGTTGATGCTACGTACTGGTGTGCTTGATGCTAGTACTGTAGAGCAATGAGTCGCATGTCAACACAAGCACCGAAGTCAACATTACCTTTCTTCAATTGGGCCAACTGGCGGTGAATCGAGGAAGTAAAGTACATACTGACGAAACTAAAATAAGCTCCAACATGGAAATTGAGCGTTTACGGACACATGTCCACATAACATCTTTTCTTTATTTGTGTGTAAGGAATGTTTCCTGAAAGTTAGGCCGTACCTTTTTGTAACAACCTGTATAAAGTAAAATACAAACTTTCCTAGAAATGACATACTAACTGATTGAACACCTACCATTTCGTCTGGCTGTTTTTCTATAGAAGGATGCACACTAAGAAGTGTGTCACATTATTCATGATTGGACAAGAACTTCTCCACATCTGTATATTACATAGTTTTTAATAAAACAGAACAATCACACTTTACGTATATCCGCCATACACTTTCTGTTTCTCACATTCTCACAACCTGGCATAACCAAATAATAATTTTGTAAGTGGTTACTATTCAGTCAGCAGCTATTGTAATGAAAGCAAAGAAAAGGCTCGAAAAAAATTTCCATGAACAGGATCTTTTTAGTTATAGTTTCAAGGTGAAGTTCGAATTAAATTCGATATCATTACTTTAGATTCATTGGGACAGTGCACAACTTGTCATACGCAAGTGGTGGGAAAGCACCTTTTCCAGGGGCCAGTGACTGCTGCGCTGCCGTTAGTAGAAAAACTGCTTCCTTCGGCTACGGGACAAGACACGCTTAAAGATGGGTTACTTCATTGCAAAGTCGAAAGACTCCGAAAAATTTGTTACGTTACACAGTAATTTACCAGACAATGTTAAATATGTGAAAGAATAATTTTTGTTGATGACGGTAACACTATAATCACCAATAAAACACCAGAACTCCCGGCAGACAAAGCATATGAAACCCCAGACATTTTTTCAATTGGCCATCATGCAGCCAACGTAGCAGAACATGCAGAAGAAACACCATGAATTTCTGATTAAAGACGGAAAAATTTCTTTAAAACAAAATACAGATGAAAATTTCGTATATTATAGGCCTGTAGAAAAAAAAAAAAAACTTCTTTAGGAACTAATATCGCCATTGAGCTTCAGCTGAATGAACGAAGTAAATGCCATCGGCAAACTATGCCCTTCGAACAGTGTCACGAGTGTGCAGAAGACGATACCTTATAGTTGGGCAGTATTGCTATATGCACTCCATCTTTAGTTACAAATTAATTATCAAAACGTGGACGTCGTATACAAATTACAGAAAAGGGCGATTGGAATAGTAATTAAAAATTGCAATCGAGCTATCCGCAAGGGTCTGTTTAAACAGCTGAAAATCCTGACTACACCGTGTTAGCACGTCTATTAATCTCTTATGCACACGAAGAAAAATATCAGCAATAGTCTCACAAACATATTCATGGAGGATGAGCCAGACTAAACTTACATTTACCAATAATAAAAATGTGGACATATGAGATAAGGAAAGGGAAGCAGTGGTTGGGAAGGGATTGAGACAGGCTTGTAGCCTATCCCCGATGTTATTCAATCTGTATATTGAGCAAGCAATAAAGGAAACAAAATAAAAGTTCGGAGTAGGTATTAAAATCCATGGAGAAGAAATAAAAACTTTGAGGTTCGCCGATAACATCGTAATTCTGTCAGAGACAGCAAAGGACTTGGAAGAGCAGTTGAACGGAATGGACAGTGTCTTGAAAGGAGCGTATTAGATAAACATCAACAAAAGCAGAACGAGGATAATGGAATGTAGTCGAATTAAGTTGGGTAATGCTGAGGGAATTAGATTAGGAAATGAGACACTTAAAGTAGTAAAGGAAATTTGCTATTTGGGGAGCAAAATAACTGATGATGGTCGAAGTAGAGAGGATTGTAGACTGGCAATTGCAAGGAAATCTTTTCTGAAGAAGAAAAATTTGTTAACATCGAGTATAGATTTAAATGTCAGGAAGTCGTTTCTGAAAGTATTTGTATGGAGTGTGGGTATGTATGGAAGTGAAACATGGACGATAAATAGTTTGGACAAGAAGAGAATAGAAGCTTTCGAAATGTGGTGCTACAGAAGAATGCTGAAGATTAGATGGGTAGATCACATAACTAATGAGGACGTACTGAATAAAATTGGGGAGAAGAGGAGCTTGTGGCACAACTTGACTAGAAGAAGGGAACGATTGGTAGGACATGTTCTGAGGCATCAAGTGATCACCAATTTAGCATTGGAGGGTAGCGTGCAGGGTAAAAATCGTAGAGAGAGACCAAGAGATGAATACACTAAGCAGATTCAGAAGGATGTAGGTTGCAGTAGGTACTGGGAGATGAAGAAGCTTGCACAGGATAGAGTAGCGTGGAGAGCTGCATCAAATCAGTCTCAGGACTGAAGACCACAACACCAACAACCACAACAATGAGATAATATTAGTGAATGCATGAAGTAGTTAATTTTCGAAAATTGTGTCCATTTTGGATTACAGTAATATGTCTGATACAATTTTGTAAGCTCCCTGTGGACGAAAAAACAACTAAGGAGCTAACTAACTTGTTAACGAGATGCGGATATTCGATTTGGGCAATGTTGTGGGTATCTACTTTTGTTGAGCACTATCAGTCACCTTGCGTAAAGGAATAGCGGCAGCCGACGGTCAAACTATCTGCCACACAAGTAATATCGCAGCCTCAAGTTCTCCTTGCATACCACTGCAACAGCTGTCTTGCACACGCCAGGTAATCTCTGTAGTCAGCAAAGAAACCTTTGTCGTGTATTTCACATTTTAAATATACGTAATGTTACCATGCCACGCTTGCTAAATACTTACAACTATTGTTCGTAGAGGAAAGGAAAACTGTTAGAGGACTGCGTTGGTGAAGATGAGTTAGGATACTGGAGAAAAGTATGAAGACGCCAAGCGGTACAAAATTCGCGATTTATCTTGAGGGATAGGTAAGAGAGTAGTATACCAGATTTAGAGAAATCTTTTGAAAATGTTGGCTGAGCTCACACTTCTTGAAATTCTGAACGCAGTGGGGATAAAATACAGGAACCGAAAGTATATCTACAACTTGCACAGGAACCAGAGTACAGTTGTCACAGTCGAAGGAACAAAAAATAGCAGAAGTTGACAAGACGTTGTAATAGGTCTGTAGCATATCCCCGGTATTGTTCAGCCTCTATGTTGAGGAGGGAGTAAAGGAAAGCAAAGAGATATTGTGAAAGGGAATTAAATTTCAGTGAGAAGAAATGAAAACTTTGCGGTTGGCCCATGCTATCGTAATTCGCTCAGAGGTGGTGAAGGGTCTGGAAGATCCGCAAGATGGAATTGTTAGTGTCCTGAAGAGAAATTACGAGATGAATATCAGCAAGTGTAAAGCAAGGATAATAGAATATTTTAGAATAAACTAGGCGATACTGAGGCAATTAGATAAGGAAATGAGAATAGCTATTTGACCAAAAATTACCTGATGATAGTTCAAGTAGAGGATATAGAATACAGGATGAAAACAGGAAGAAAAGAATTACTGAAAATAAGAAATTTGTTTACTTCTAATAATAATTTAAGCATAAGGCTTTTTTTAGGCATTTGTCTTCAGCGATGCCTTGTGAGTAAGTGAAATGTGGGCAGTAAATAGTTCAGATAAGAACACAAGTGCAGAGCACAGTCTCAAGTCAGGACCGCCAACGTACATCCACAGCCTCGTCGGGTGTCCTTCCGCAGCCTGGATGGACCGGAAACAGGAATCGGTCTAACGTAAACTCAGCTTCAGCCTGCGGGGTTCATCGGAATCTGCAGACACCTCTGAATCATCTGTCCTGGATCCGATCAGTGTTGTCTATTTCTGGGACCGCATACCGGTCCGTTCCAGCACCAGTCACGAAAAGCGAAGCGAGCTTTTGGATGCTTCATTTACAGGAACAATGCCCCACAAGGAAGGTAATCACTGTCCCACATTGACTGAAGCCTGCGCCACCACTCCATTCTTTGATTTTTTGCCTTCAGGATAGAACCTCAGGGAGTAGCTTTCATCACACGTAACGATACTGTTCAGAAAATTTGGGTCTCGATACGCAATGCCGCAGAGATCTCCACAGGCATAAAGCCAGAGTTGCATTGGACCTTTCATCAAAGTATGGGTCACCATTCAAGAGAAGACTTGCGTTCACCCAAACCATGGGTCACTAAAGTGGCCCGTCTCACGTCGATCCTGGGCCAAAAGTTAACTCACTTCATCCACGTTGTCCGAAATACGTGTAGCTGCAGACCAGTCAGTTCAGGGAGCGTCTTCCACGGTGTCTCGCCCTTCTCGGAAACGGTTAAACCACTCACAAACACATTTAAAGAGGTCAGCACAATTTTATAAATTGATATGAGCATTTCATGAATTTCTTTCGCTGATTTACCTAACTTGAAACAGATCAGCATTTTTTCGCTGATCCATTTTGGATTTAGACATTGTGCACTACACTTTACAGTATGCCGTTTACACACTAAAAGCTGCTCAGGGGGCGTCCTCCTACGACTGTGAGCAGTATGCATCATTCACAACATTTACTGGGCATAGATTGTAGATAAGCAGAATTGTAGTAAGTAAAAAATCGTCAACTCAGGAAAAAATCAGCTCATGCTGAAGCAGTTATCTTTAACGTTGACAGATAAAGCGGATTTACGTAGACATTTAGGAAGGTTAAGGGGTGAAAGAAGGGAAGAGTCGATTTCTAACCTGTCCTCACGCGTCTCAGAAGCACCGCTTTAGTGTTAGTTTTGTTGTTGTGGCCTTCAGTCCGAAGACTGGTTTGATGCACCTCCCCACGCTCTTCAATGCTGTGAGAGCCGCTTCATCTCCGAACAACCATTGTAACTTATGACTTTCTGAATCTGCTTACTGTATTGATCCCTTCGTCTCCCTCTACAAGTTCTATCCGCACACTTCCCTCCAACACTAAACTGGTGATCCCTTGATATCTCAGACGTGACCTATCAATCGATCTCTTCTTTTTGCCGAGTTGTGCCACAAATTTATCTCTCCAGTTCTATTCAGTGCTTCTTCATTAATTACGTGATCGACCTCTGTCATTATCAGCATTCTTCTGTAGCACCACATTTCGAAATTTTCTATCCCCTATTTATCTAAGCTAGTTGTCATCCATGTTTCACTTTCACACATATCTACAATTCAGACAAATAACGCAGAAAAGACTTTCTAACATTAACATCTACAATCGATATTAACAAATTTCTCTTCTTCAGAAACGCTTTTCTTGTCATTCCTAGTTTACATTTTACATCGTCTCTACTTTGTCCATCATCAGTTGTATAATAAAACTCGTCTCTACTGTATCGTTTCTTAATATGATTCTGTTGGCATCACCTATTTAATTCGATTACATTCCAGTTATCGTTGTTTTGCTTTTGTTGATGTTCATCGCACATCCCCTTTGAAGACACTGTCTATTTCGTTTAACTCCTCTTCCAAGTCCATTTATGTCTGTGACAGAATTACTACATCACCAAACTTGGAAATTTTTATTTCTTCTCCATGAACTTTAGTTCCTACTACATATATTTGTTTGGTTTCCTTTACTGGTTTGTTCATTTTACATATTTCATAACGTTGGAGATATGCTACAAACCTCTCTCACTCCCTTTTCAACCACTGGCTTCCTTTCGTGCTCCTAGACTCCTGTAATTACAGTGTGGTTTCTCTGTAACTGTTGCTTTCCTGCTACCTTCAAAATTTCAAACAAAGTATTACAGTCAATATTGTCAAAATCTTTCTCTAAGTCTACAAATGCTATAAAGGTACGTTTGCCTTTCTGAACCCATCTTTTAAGACGAGTCGTAAAGTTAGTATTGCCTTGCGTGTTCCTACATTCCTCCGGAATCAAAACCATCTTCCCTGAGTCTGCTTCTACAAGATTTTCCTTTTTCTTTGAAAAGAATTCGTGTTAGTATTTTTCAACCATGACTTATTAAACTGATAGTTCTATAATTTTTGCACCTATCAGCGGCCGGCCGGAGTGGCCGAGCGGCTCTAGGCGCTACAGTCTGGAACCGCGCGACCGCTACGGTCGCAGGTTCGAATCGTGCCTCGGGCATGGATGTGTGTGATGTCGTTAGGTTAGTTAGGTTTAAGTAGTTCTAAGTTGTAGGGGACTGATGACCTCAGATGTTGAGTCCCATAGTGCTCAGAGCCATCTGAACCGTTTGCACCTATCAGCAACTGATTTCTTAGGAATTGCAGTACTACATTCCCCTTGAACTCGGAGAGTATTTCGCCGGTCTCATCCATCTTGTACATCAAATATAATGTTTTCATCATGGTTGGCTCCTCCAAGGCTATCAGCAGTTCTGACGGATTATCGCCTACCCCCCGTGCCTTGTTTCAACTTAGATCTTTCAGATCCTTGTCAAACTCTTCTCGAAGTAGCATATCTCCCACCTCATCCTCATCTTTATCCATTTCCCTTTCTATAACTTTCAAGTTCATTTCTCCTGCATAGACCATCGATATACTCCGTCTATCTTCCACCTTTCCCTTCTTTGCTTAGGACTTGTTTTCCATCTGAGCTCTTGATGTTCATGCAGGTGGTTCTCTTTTCTCTAAAGGTGTCCTTAATTTTCCTGCAGACGGTACCTAGCATTCCCCTAGTGAAATATGTTTCAAAATCCTTATTTTTGTCCTCCAGTAATTTCTGTTTGTCAATTTTGCACTTTCTCCCATTTTCATTTTCTAAACATTTCTGTTACCTTTCGCCTGCTTAATTTGCTGTATTTATAAATTTTCTCCTTTCCTCAGTAAAATTCAATATCTCTTGTGTTATCGAAGGATTTCTAAGAAGCCTTGTCCTTTTACCTACTTGGTCTTCTTGTACCTTCAATATTTCATCTCTTAAAGCTACCCAGTCATCTTCTGCTCTATTGATTTCCCCTGTTCGAGATACTGCTTGCCTAATGCTCTCTCTTAAACTCTCAACAGTCTCTAGTTTTCCAACTTATCCAGGTACGATATCCTTAATTTCCAATCTTTTTTTCTATTTCTTTAGTTTTAAACCACAGTTCTTAACCAATAAATTTTTGTCTCATACCACATCTACCACTGGAAATGTCTTACAATTTAAAACATGGTTACGAAATCTCTTTCTTACCATTACATAAGCAATCTCAAATGTTTGTGTCTCCAGGCCTCTTTCAAGTATAGAACCTTCCCCATGACTCTTAAATCAAGTGTTAGGTATGATTAAATTAAACTCTGTGCAAACTTCTACCAAGCGGGTTCGTCTTTAATTCCTTTCCTCCAGTCCATATTCACCTATTTTTTTCTTCTCTTTATTTTCCTACTATCGAATTCCAGTCCACTATCCCAATTAAATTATCCATTCCTTCACCTATCTCAATAATTTCTTCTATCTCATGATACAGTTGCTCAATCTCTTCACCATCTTTGCAGTTGGTTGGCATTTGTAAACACGCCCGAGGCCTATTCGAAAAGTAGGGTCCCATTAGGCACGAAATGGAAACCATTGTGAAAATCCGATGGAGCTTTGCACACATGTGTTGGGCAGCGTCTTTAGTGTGCATGTCGATTGCTTCACGTCGCTCTTTTTAGTTCAGAGCGCATAGTGATCACATATAATTGCCTAAAACAACAGTGTCTCCCGCCAAGTATGTGGATGTGGTGAGAGATAACATAAATGTCATGCGCTTCTTTGTTCAAGACAACTTTCAGCCGCACTCTGCAGCGGCAATGAAGGCGGTCCTGCAGCGTTTTCAATGGAAAATGTTTGATCCTCCATCTCTGCTCACATGAAACGCTGACTTGGAGGACAACATTGTGGCACAGGCAGCGAAAGGCAGACCAGGGTAGAGAATTGGCGGAAAGCACAGGCGGTTGCTTTCTGTGACGAGGGTACTGTGAAGTTTGTACGATGCCACGACAAATGTCCAAGTCGGAGCTGCGACTATTTAGAGAGGTAGCTGGAAGGTGTGGCTAACTGTTACGAATAAAAAATTTTGGATTTTAACTGTGGTTTTCATTTCGCGACCGATCGGACCTTACTTCCTGAACAGTCTTCGTACTGCTGTGGAAGACATGGGCTTCGTGTCTATCTTGGTTACAATAATACGTTCACTATACTGTTCATAGTAACTTACACGCATTCCCATTTTCTTATTCATTATTGAACCCCATTCCTCCATTTCTCCTCTTTCACTTTGTAGTTGTAACACTATATTCACTTGACCAACCATATCGCAAAGACATGCAAGTAACCCCACCGACGACAATACACCATAATTGGAAAACTGTGCTAAAGGGGAAGTCTTTGGAGGCTTTTGTGAATTGTGTAAGAAAGGTAATTATTGACGCATGTGAATTAACAGATGGCTACAACACCAATATGGATATTTTATAGGTTGTTGTTGTGGTCTTCAGTCCAGAGACTGGTTTGATGCATCTCTCCATGCTACTCTGTCCTGTGCAAGCTTCTTCATCTCTCAGTACTTACTGCAACCTATATCCTTCTGAATCTGCTTAGTGTATTCATCTCTTGGTCTCCCTCTACGATTTTTACACTCTACGCTGCCCTCAAATGCTAAATTTGTCAGCCCTTGCTGCCTCAGAACATGTCCTACCAACCGGTCCCTTCTTCTTGTCAAGTTGTGCCACAAACACCTCTTCTCCCCAATTCTATTCAATACCTCCTCCTTAGTTACGTGATCTACCCATCTAGTCTTCAACATTCTTCTGTAGCACCACATTTCGAAAGCTTCTATTCTCTTCTTGTCCAAACTATTTATCGTCCATGTTTCACTTCCATACATACCCACACTCCATACAAATATTTTCAGATACGACTTCCTGACATTTAAATCTATACTCGATGTTAACAAATTTCTCTTCTTCAGAAACGCTTTCCTTGCCATTGCCAGTCTACATTTTATATCCTCTCTACTTCGACCATCATCAGTTATTTTGCTCCCCAAATAGCGAAACTCCTTTACTACTTTAAGTGTCTCATTTCCTAATCTAATTCCCTCAGCATCACCCGACTTAATTCGACTACATTCCATTATCCTCGTTTTGCTTTTGTTGAAGTTCATCTTATACCCTCCTTTCAAGACACTGTCCATTCCGTTCAACTTCTCTTCCAAGTCCTTTGCTGTCTCTGACAGAATTACAATGTCATCGGCGAACCTCAAAGTTTTTATTTCATCTCCATGGATTTTAAGACCTACTCCGAACTTTTCTTTTGTTTCCTATATTGCTTGCTCAATATACAGATTGAATAACATCGGGGGTAGGCTACAACCCTCTCTCATTCCCTTTCCAACCACTGCTTCCCTTTCATGCCCCTCGACTCGTATAACTGCCAACAAAAAGGACCAGATGCGCTGTTATGTTGGTTGCCCACTGACATGTCGCAGTGAAGTACGTATGGAGTTTCCTCAGCAGTAAAGGAAACTGGAGCAGCGGTACGTTAGCAGAGGTTGATGCAGCAATGGAGTCTAGGAAGAAGAAAGCTTTTTTTTTTTTTTTTTTTTTTTTTTTTTTTTTTTTACTGAGACCATTTGTTGTTGAGATGGTTATCTCGGCCACACGCAACGTTATTATAGCAAGTCGCAATGTAAGTAGTTTAAGCAGGTTGGACACTCCGAGTGTGCGCTGGGTACCGCAGCACTAGGTTGGGGGTTGCAGGGTAGATCTCGCACATAGTGCTTAAATGACTGAAGGAACGTTACAGCTAAAGAGGCACCTGGTACAGGGTGAGACGGCTATGATCCAGGATGCGCTGGCAACATTGCGCTGGCAACATTGCGCTGGCCTTGCTGAATTATTACAGCGACAACAGCCTGCGCTCGCTTGCTGTCCATACATTTCCGTTACGCCACGTTACCCCTCCTGTACGAGCAATACCCGGTCTCCTAGGTCGACATTACAACCAACTACGTAACACCCTATATGTTAGTACAAAATACAGAAAAACTGATAACCCAAACAACTGGCGACTTGTCTACATGAGTTAGACACAGCATCCAGTCTTTCTTACTGTGCTGTTTATGTTAGTTGCTTACGAGTGTTCATCTACATCTAAATGTACATGATTACTCTGCAATTCACAATTAAGTGCCTGGCAGTGGGTTTATCGAACCATCTTTAAGGTACTTCTCACCGTCCCACTCTCGAACAGCGTGCGGGGAAGACGAACACTTAAATCTTTCTGCGCGAGCTGTGTTTATTTCTCTTGATTTCCCTTCTGGCAATTTAAAGCTTCACGCCTTGTCTCGTTGTTTCCTTCTCTCGTAAAATGATTACTTAATGAGGATTAACGACTGTAGCAACGAAAAATTCAATCTAAAATATGTTACTTACAATACTGTGAAAAAGGCATAATGTCTATCAGATCAGCATTTGTTGGAGACGATGGCATCAAATCCAAATGCTGAAGATTATTGTTCACCAGCTACTGACCACTATAATTTATATCTTCAGCCTTTTCTTGACCACAGGTGTTTTGCCTGAGGCTAGGAAGCAGAGACTAATTAAGGCAACATTGCTATAGCAAAGTTTAATTAACGACAAATTAGCGTTCTTCTTCACTGCCCAGTCTTAGAACAATTAATCTACGACCAGCTAACAAACCATTTAATTACAAAAACTGGACTACACTAATACCAATCAGCTTTCCTTGAACTTCGCAGCACAACATCTGTATTAATAGAAGGCAGTTGCCTTGAAGTATGCTACGAATGCACTAGAGGCAATTGTCATGTGCTTCTTAGGCTTCAGCAAGGTCTCTGACGCAGTTAACATCGACTTTTCACTTGCCAAACTCAGTACATTAAAAGTCTCTGTACGTATAGTGCAGTAGTTTTGCTCGTACTTGACTTCTAGCCAGCAATGAGTCATATCTGACATCATATGGTCAAGATGGAGGCAGATGGTATCACGCTCCCCCCAGGATTCGGTATTAGATGCTATGTGCCATCAGTTCTATGTACGTTTGCAGGCTTTTGTCCTACTGCGTACACCACTTGGTTTGCTGATGACATGCAGCTGTATCTAAGCGCATAACAAACAAATCTGGAGAGAGTTTCCGAGAATCACTTTAACGACCTACATGCACTACCAAAATGGGCTTAGGATGTAGGGGAAGTCAACCCGTCCAAAACCCAAGAGGTAGTGGTTGGTCGTTTCCGGCTCATTCGGGCATCTATGTTCTAGGGGTAGCGTCTTTGATCAGTAATCAAAAGGTCCTCGGACCTACCGCTTCAATTTAGAATAAAATGTCGTCAGCATTGGCGGCTGATGACTTCCTGCGTAAGATGTCGACGTCGTTCTGCCAGCGCCCTTCTCAAAAAGGGCGGAGAAGCGTACAGATGTTCAGAGCACTCTCTCTCCATGGGGTGGCAAACTGTCCCAAAGGCAGAAAAATAAGCAATGATTAACGGCATGAGGATGCAGAAGGTAATGAAAACCACTAGATTAAAAATACATCATATGTATTCATTGGACACATGGCCACTAATCGAAAAAACGTACCATGATGATCTATCTATTGGCTAAAGATTCCGGATTAGCCCCCTAATCGGATCTCCAAGAGGGTACTACCATGGGGGAGGTGACCACGAGAAAAAGAGTGAGTAACTAACGAAAGGATAATGTTGTACGAGTAGGGCCGTGGAATGTCAGAAGTCTGAACGTGCTAGGAAATCTAGAAAATCTGAAAAGGGAAATGCAAAGGCTCAATCTGGACACAAGGAGGGTCAGTGAAATACATGGAAAAAGACAAGAATTCCTTGTCAGATGAGTATAGGGTAACATCTGCAGCAGCAGAAATTTGTATAAAGGGAGTAGGATTCGTCATTAACAGGATGTTAGGGCAGAGAATGTGTTACTGTGAACAGTTCAGTGATAAATTTTTCCTCATAAGAAGCGACAGTAAATCAACACGGACAACGATAGTTCAGGGACACATGCTGACGTCGCAAGATCAAGATGAAGAGGTAGGCAAAGTGTATGAAGATATCCAACGGGCATTTCAGCACATAAAGTGGGATAAAAACCTAACAGTCAAGACTGGAATGGCGTTGTTGGGTAAGGAACAGAAGAAAGAGTTAAGGGAAAATATGGGATTGGTACTAGAAATGAGGGGGGAGAAAGATAGTGTTCTGCAATAAATTTCAGCTAGTAATTGCGAATACTCTGTTTTAGAATCACAAGAGGAGTTACATTTGGAAAGAGCCTGGAGAAAGGGAAGATTCCAGGTGGAGTACATCATAGTCGGACATATATTTCGAAATCAGATACTGGTTTTTAAGGCGCACCCAGGAGCCGATTTAGCCACAGTTCACAATTTAGTGGTGATGAAGAGTACTCTGAAGTTTAAGAGACTAGTCAGGAAGAATCAAAGTGCAACGAAGTGGTAAACAAAGGTATGAAGGAATGACGAGATACGCTTAAAGTTCTCTGAGCCTATAGATACTGCTCAGTGGGCAGTTCATTTGAAGAAGGCTGGACAAAAAGGGCAGCCACAGAAGTCGGAAAGAAAAACATAGGCACGAAGAAGGTAACTGCAAAGAAACCATTGGTAACAGAAGAAATACGGGAGTTAACCGATGGAAGAAGGAAGTAAAGAAATGTTCGGGGAAATTCAGGAATACAGAATTACCAGCCCCTGAGGAATAAAATAAATAGAAAGTCCAGAGAACGTAAGTCTAAATCGCTGATTGTAAAATGTGTTGAAATCGAAAAAGAAATGTCTGGCGAAAGGACTGACGCATGTTTTAGATAAGTTAAAAGAATCTTCGATATAATTTAAAACAATGAGTGCTATTAGGATTCCGCTTAAATGCAGAGGAGAGAGAAGATAGGTGGGAAGAGTAAAACTGAATGCTTCTATGACGGGAGAGATTTGCCTGATGTGAAACAGGAATCGATATAGTAGACATAAGGTGCCGATATTAGAATCAGAATTTAAAAGACGTCTGAAAGGCTTAAGATCAAATAAGATAGAAGGCATAGAAGACATTCCATCAGAAGTCATAAAATAAGTAGGGGAAGTGGCAACAGCGATTATTTACTACCGTGTGTAGAATGTGAGAAACAGGCAAAATATCATCTCAGTTTCGGAGAAATGTCATTCCACTTAATTCCGAAGACTGCAAGGGCCGACAGTTGCAAGAATTATCACACAATCGGATTAAGAGCTCCTACATCCAAGTTGCTGAAAAGAATAATAAACAGAAGAATGGAAAGGAAAGCAAAATAGCACTGGCAAAAAGGAGGTTCCCTGGCCAAGGAAAGTGTGCTAGTGTCAAACATAGGCCTTAATTTAAAGGAGAAATTTCTGAGAATGTGCATTGGGAGCATAGTATTGTATAGTAGTGAAACGTGGACTGTGGGAAGACCGAAACAGAAAGAATCGAATCATTTAAGATGTAGTGCTACATACGGATTTTGAAAATTAGGTAAACGGATTAGGCAAGTAATGAGGAGGTTCTAGGGAGAATCGGGGAGGAAAGGAATACATGGAAAACACTGACAAGAAGAAGAGTCTGGTTGATAGGACATCTGTTTGGACATCAGGGACTAAAGCGAACTGTAAAGTGTGAAACCTTCAGAGGAAGACAGAGACTTGAATACATAAGAAAGTAATTGAGGAAGTAAGTGGCTAGCGCTTCTCGGAGATGAACAGATTGGCTCAGGAGACGAACTTGCAGTGGGCCGCATCAAAATCAGTTAGAAGTCTGATAAAAAAAAAGGACCTGTTACAAGCTGCAACTACTTTCCTTCAACGGAGTGTAGTAGTAACAACAGATGGACATCTCAATTGAACTAAAGACTTAACTGCAGTTTCCAAGAAGGCAAACGCCGTAAGTTCCCTAAAAAAATATAAAAGCTCTTCTCTTCCGTCCTAAAGAAGAAACATATACAAACACTTAAACTTCCAATAATTGACTACAGCAATGTTATGCTGTGCTTTCTCAGAAAAGCTCACGGTTCCTAGAACTGAATGCCTGTATTTTTTACATTTGTGCAGTTCGACTCCACGATTACATTTCACCAACATGTGCTCTGCTCTCCTTGCTGCTTGCAGACTGGGCAGTGAATTACATGCCTTCTGTCTTGTCTACTAGCTTATGAAGGAACACTGTCCCTCATATCTCTCCTCGACCTCAACGCTGTTATCGGAACAACATGACAGAAAGAAACATTCCCATCACCGAACAATCCTATCTGTCCCTCTCCATCGATCGTCCACTTTCACAAAGTCCTTCTCAGCAGCAGGAAACCGACCCTGAAATAATCTACCGCGTTATATTATGGAACTGAATATCATCTCCAGCTTCAAAATACAGTTGGTGATAAGTCTACTTAAACAACAATTAGTATTACCGATGTTCCCGTACGCACTTGTTACCACTGTACTTACTGTCAGTACAATCCCTTTGTCCAGTACTTCTACCTGTCTTTGCAAAAGTGGTTCAAATGGCTCTGAGCACTATGGGACTTAACATCTGTAATCATCAGTCCCCTAGAACTTAGAACTACTTAAACCTAACTAACCTAAGGACATCACACACATCCATGCCCGAGGCAGTATTCGAGCCTGCGACCGTAGCGGTCGCGCGATTCCGGACTGATGTGCCTAGAACCGCTCGGCCACCGCGGCCGGCCCTGTCCTTGCAGAACTCTCGAAATCCGACTCATCAAGTCCTACGATGCCTTAGCGAAATCCTTATTTTGCCCGGTAATTTTCGTAGCAACTGTAGCGCGTCTGGCTTTGGTAGCTCTAGATATTGAGCGTCAGTGCAAGAGAGGAGCAAAGGCCATTATTTTGTGAATGATGGTGGGAAGGAAGCGACACTTCGTGGGCGGTGGAGTAGGTCCTTTACTTGACTCAGTGGCTGAGGTGTGAGTGAAACATTGGTGGTTCCACTATCAGTAATTTATTGAGACATAAGACCCTTTAAACAAACAGATTACTCCATTTTGTTTTAACTCACTCTTATTCCCCGCTGCCAGTCTTGTGCAACTGGCGCTAAATCTGAAAAGGAATCATGTTTCAGATGTAGAAAGACGCCTCCCAAATTTCGATGCTTTAATTCCAACAAACTTCTCAACATACTCAATAGAATATCTTTTCTATATCTAAAATTTCAGGTCCTCCAATAAATTCAGAACACGGCTTTTTCTTCTTTCCTTTGAATGATTTCAAGATTTTCAGCAAGACTGGTGATGTTATGCCCCTCTTTCCGTAAGTTAATCTTGGTTAATCCAGAGCTTAACGCAGATTTGCATTTTTTTAAAATGAAAATGTTCCGGCAACATTTTACTGGATGGCTCACTAGTTATCCCTATGTTCTTTCTGGGGCAATCAAATTTTTGAGCTAATATTTTTGCTATAATTCTTTCATCATTTGTGTCAAAATAGTTCGAATATCTAATAACATACTAAAGGAATAGATGTTTTAATGGAGACGAACAAGCATGTTCTAAAGAGTTTGCCAATTGGAAACAAATCTGAGGAAGTGCACTCAGCGTATAGGACCTCTTCAATGTGGAGTTGCGTAGTGGCAGTGCGTCGTGGTGGGAATGCAGGCTGATTGCAGCTCAAAGAAGCAACAGCTTGTGCTGCCACTCTCGCATCTGTTCTCTGAGGCTGCTACTCTCGCTCTCAGCACGTGTCGAGGATGATGTGTGATAGGGTGGGTGGCTGGCAGCCAGTGGCCGACTGTGATGTGGGTTCCCAGGACTGCTGCCACACTGAAGCCCTGTCGGCTGTTCGCGTGCTCTAAGCAGCTTGGTGTCGCTGCTCACGGTAGGCGCCAGTGGCACAGAAAGTGCCGAAGCGCCGGAGAACGCCCGCACGTGTCGAGGGGTGAGCAGATATACCACCAGGTCTTGATGTACCACCCCGGAAAGCAGGAGACAGGCTTCTGCTCGATTTCCCATGGAGTGGCGCAGCAGTGAACATGCACCAAGTCAGAGAAGGTGGTTTTGGTGCTGGAGGATGGTACGGTGTGGGAGGAGGCCTACTCATGTAAGTGGCTGCCTACTGTCTCATATCACCTCGGCTCCTGGCACAGTCCTCCCATGGTGATAGGTGCTACCAAACTGCTGATACCTCTGCTGACAGTCAAAGTTATTTATAAGGGCTGGCCAATCATTTGCTGTGCAGATGCACGGCTTCTAGGCTTATTCAGAATAACAAATCCGTGAGTCGGCGGAGTAACTGCCTAGCCCGTATTTCAAGAGCCCTTTCTTTTAGCTGTGCCGACAGGACTGCAGTTGTTGACCTACACCGTCTCACCATCTCGTATGAGCCTCCCTGTTGCTGCAGCTAGCATGCCGACACAAAGGTATCTTCTGGTTGCAAATGGTTTCTGCAACTTCTACAGCTTAGCTGCTAGTGTCTGCATCAATGTTCTGAAAAATAGTGACGACGCTACACTGAGAAACTGTGAGGGAAGATTCTTGTTGATGCAAGAAACTACAGTAGATTGGCCATAGTTGTGGATTCTTTGACTGCTCGGAGAGAGGGCTCATTTGAACTACAACAGATTGAAGATTGGTTCCATTTCCATCTGAGACTACTTGATGACGTTCACTGCTTCAGCTGAGGCCACGAGCTGTGGCTGAGAGCGTCTATGCTCAGCTCTATATTGACCTCAGTGCGACGGCGATGTTGACTGAGAAGGAAGGCATGACATCATCAGCCTCTCCCATTCAACATTGCGGATTGCAGCAAGACCTCACTAACGTTTGTGGCGTGTATGTGCGTTCCCGACTTTGGTGTGGTGTCGTGATCTTTTGATGATTCAACAAATCTGTTTGTAAATGGCATGACAAAGGCAATGTAATAAAAAAAATTAAAATTAATCTGTGAATTATAGCTCAATACAGTCTGCCAAATACGAGACTACCCCGAAGAACAGATACTTTTTACGTGTACAGAAATCTTATTATTGGTCGCAAGGTGGAGTACTTACTGGCATAAAGAGAAATTGGACCATAAAGCAGATAAATAAAAATACGACAGGTAGAGGTAAAAATACTAGAGGGAAGTTGACAGATGAGATAGTAAAACAGGAGAAGCAACGGGATGAGAGAAAGGGGACAATAATATAATAATGGAAAGACAGAAATGAAAAAGGGACGGTATTCCTTGAATTCTGTAGTTGTTTCTAGAACATAGGACATCTGGCACCCAGAGCTTAATTTAATCGTCAGATACGAGTAGAGGTGTACATGTTCCGCTTTAAACCCGCCCATGCTTGCCCGGTGGCCAGGCGGGCAGGCCGCCGCGCGTTGTCAACAGAACGGGCAGGCTGCTTCACTCCCAGCCAAGCCAAGCACAACCCAACCCGGGCAGGCTGCGGGAAACTTGCTTGCCTTCCCATATTACTGCCGAGCTGCGCTACGCAGCCGTTTAGTCTGCGCGCTTCATTGTCCTACTATGAACGATAATTAAAAGTTTTTATTTTACCTGAGCACCAAAAGACAAACCCTAACATTATATATATATTAATTTCAGGTCAAAAAATATTGGGTTTTATTTGTACATTCTTCCTTTACGCGTATATTTCGGGCTTATTATCTATATAAATAAAAATGAATTGCCAAATGCGTTGATAAGCGTAAAACTCGAGAACGGCTGGACCAATTCGGCATTTTTTTTTTTTTTGCTGTGTTCGTAATTCTCAGGACAAGGTTTTTATGAAATAAAATTTTTCGAAAATCGACCGAAAAATTGGAAAATTGGAGAAAAACTGAAAGTGTGTTTTCATTGTGTCCGTGTGTTTGTATTGCATACAATCTTGATGAAATTTTGCATACTATACCTTGAAACCAAGAGGAAGGTCACAGTCTATTTAAAATTTCGTAGGGTGCATGGCAGAGGTTACTTCACCTAACGGAATTCGACAAATTGTACGTTTTTATTCCGATCTTGATGAAATTTGGCATACTTGATATTCAAAGCAGGATGAAGGGCGCTGTCTGCTTAAAATTCTAAATGGTACATGGCGGAGGGTACTTTACTTACACACTTCTACACCAACCTACAGTTTTATTCCGATCTTGAAGAAATTTTGCACTCTTGACCATCAAGAGGAACATTACTGTCTACATAATATTTCGGACAGTGCATGGAAAAGAGTACCTTACAAAAGAATTTGACATCGTTTGCGGGTTACCATGAAATCCTTCTCCCTCTATACTGCTAAATGGTCTCAGGTCCTTAGCACACATTTCGACGCCCTTTTCGGCCATTAAATCTTTGTCCTCTTTCAAGATATTTACGGAGTGAGGGAACTGCTTGTCAAATTTGCACACATGTCGTAACATACTCGAGGATCCTAAATAAGTACTTAAGAGCTTTTTACATAGTTTCCATTGAGACACACCTACCGATTTATTTGAAGCGGCCACATAAACACACGAAAACGTTTCCTATGGGGCACTTGTGCTCTGTTTCGTTACCAGCATGTATTCGCCAGCTGTCAATTTTTTTTCAACCTCACTAAAGTCTGACCTATTCATTGTGCTGCCCCCACCGTTGCGATAAATGTACTGCGGGCTAACTACCTGGCTACTCTAGTCACGGTAGCTTGACAGCGCAACCTGTTGTCAGGCGCAGCAAGCTGAGCGGGTCCCGTGAAGCTTGGCAGGCCTGCGGGAACCCAGGTAGCCCGCGCTTGCGGGAGCCCAAGTCGGTCGCATTACCCACTATGGCTCAGTACATGCGTACTCTTGTGTTTACGTTGCGGCAGGTTGACCTGTATGAATGGTTGCAGAGGAGCTAGGGGCAAGCAGGCTGCAATGGGAATTTGTACACCTCTAGATACTAGTACCTCACGTCAGTCCTTACAACGCAAAAGACAATGATGAAAGGGAAGCGACTCCTGAACCTGAGAAGCAGGACCCCGGTTGGTAGTAGAGCCTGCGGAGTTACTGCGGCACGCTGCCCTCAGTTATTTCGCGGCTCGGAGCACACGTTTACACTCAGCTTGAGTGACGTCACGTTGCCAGAGCAAGCGCCGGCAAAGTGAACCTGTTGCGGCCGCTGTGACGGCCTAATGAGCGGTGGCGGCTGCCGCATTCGCTGACCGCAGCCAAACACCCCCTCCCACCATCTCTCTATTTCCGCTAACCACTCCGGCTTCCTACGCAGTGTATACTCGCGGAGAGCTGTCGCTTGTGAGGTATCGCTTTGCGCCCTTAATCTCGACTCGGTCGAGTTTTCTAGTATCCGTCATTCCTTTTGGTACAGTACTAGAGCAGCATCATCATCCTTTGCCAGATATTACCTGAGAAACAGTTCCAGAAAATTTTGCTACGTAAATTACAGGACTTGTTCTCTTAGAATAGGCTGGCATACGGAAATACATTTTATTATTCCAAGCATTTGGTAGAGAACCGATGACGAGAGACAATTAATATTTCATGATTGGGTTTCACACCCACGTAATACTTTTTTGATTGAAGTCATGATCACCATTGACTGTGAAAACTGTTTATCCATTAATAAAATTTTCTCGAGTTCGCAGCCGCGGTAAATGGTTAAATATCCGCTTGACACGCTTCTATACGACATAAAACTTCATTAGTATGTAACAAATGGTTCAAATGGCTTCGAGCACTATGGGACTCAACTGCCGTGGTCATTAGTCCCCTAGAACTTAGGACTACTTAAACCTAACTAACCTAAGGACATCACACACACCCATGCCCGAGGCAGGATTCGAACCTGCGACCGTAGCAGCAGCGCGGCTCCGGACTGGAGCGCCTAGAACCGCACGGCCACCGCGGCCGGCAGTATGTAACATTATGACACCATGCATTCGTGGACATCCTTTATATTCGCTATTGCAATCTCGGCCATTTTGCGATTTTCAGCTTTATTACTGTAAACATTTTTCAGTTCAATACATGTCAAATTTCGTCAACATAACTCATTCATTGGTTGAAAATTTAACTTCAGTGCTACTTTTCGAAAAACTTGCCACAAACTACCATCACACTTCACTGAATACACTGGATAAATTCCGGAAGAAAGCTTATAAATATACCTTTTTCACTTCAAATTGGAACCGCGCTGCTGCTGCGGTCGCAGGTTCGAATCCTGCCTCGGACATGGATGTGTGTGATGTCCTTAGGTTAGTTAGGGTTAAGTAGTTCTAAGTCTGGGGGACTGATGACCTCAGATCTTAAGTTCCATAATGCTTAGAGACATTTGAATCATTTATACCTTTTTAGTTTGCCGCAAAACAATATGTTCTGATAATTTTACGATAACCAGGACTGACACGACCGTCGGGCTTTTTTACTACGTAAATAACTGTCCAGTCAAGTGATATTGACCGTTAGCTAATCTGATACCCCAAGTCCTGTTACAAAAACATATTGCGAGCGCAAGTAGTACGAATACTGGACCTTCACGTGTGTGTCTCTGAAATTAAGAAATTATATGAAATTCAATGACATACGCAAGGTTGATTCATAACAATAATTGTGAGCACTGCATTTATGTATCAAATAACGCAACATAGCATGTATACACCACACACACACACACACACACACACACACACACACACACACACACACACACACGTGTTGGTTCCCCTTATTCCGTCTCAGCTACACATGTCGGCGATTTCTCCGCAAACACTGTGTCCACGTACGAGTACACCATAATTTCTCTACCTCGCAGACACAGGTGTTACACTCATCTGGTATGAGACGTTCCCG
The DNA here is from genome assembly GCF_021461385.2 of Schistocerca piceifrons. NCBI lineage: Eukaryota > Metazoa > Arthropoda > Insecta > Orthoptera > Acrididae > Schistocerca > Schistocerca piceifrons. The sequence continues at coordinate 491,962,026 of NC_060141.1, forward strand.
GGAGTTTCACTTGGGGCCGAACCGCATAATAATCCTTGGTTCGGTGTGGGGCGGCCGTGGGCTGGGTGGACTGCTGTAGCCTGTTGTGAGGTTGTGAACCAATGAGGGCTACGGGGGCACGAAGCCTCTCCGTCGGCCGGCCGCGGTAGCCTAGCGGTTCTAGGCGCTTCAGTCCGGAACCGCGCGTCTGCTACGGTTGCAGGTTCGAATTCTGTCTCGGGCATGGATATGTGTGATGTTCTTAGGTTGGTTAGGTTTAAGTAGTTCTAAGTTCTAGGGGACTGATGACCTAAGGTCTTAAGTCCCATAGTGCTCAGCGCCATTTGACCCATTTTGAACCTCTCCGTCGCTTCTAGGTCCCCAGTTCAATACACAGTACACAATCATACTGTTTCACGAAGAGAAAACATGGTCCATTAATAATGTGTCTTAATACCAAAAGCATTAATGAACTTCAAAGAACTATTCACTATTATTTTATTATACTTGAACAGTTAACTTTCTTAATCACCATTATACCAACTTGTCACAGATCTAATTTAATCACGATGGATAACGTAGTAATTAAAACTTCGACTGGTCTTCTTGTCAGTAATAAAAGTTAATTTTGAAAATTATTATCGTTCAGGTAATTTAGGGAACAGCACTTCACAAACAGTTACGAATGTATCATTGAAAAATAATAAAGAGTACAATTTTTAACACCAATAATAAAGAAATACAAATCGCTTCACACCACTAACAGATGATAATGATTATTACTTTCATAACACACTGACGCTTATACTGGGTTGTTACGAAGTTTATTAATAATAAACTGCGCAAGAAGAGCAAGATAATTTCATTCGTGTTAAACTTTTGAATTCACTGTGCCATTACAAACTCTAGCAAACTGTTGTCATTGCATATCAGCTGAAACTAGAGTGCTCGAAGTTTTGTTAAAGATAGTTGAATCTTACAGAAAAGATACTGATACATCTATTTTTTATAATTATTGCATCTAATATTATTATAACGTACAAATGGAGCTACATGGTTTCAATTCTCAAACATCTATGGGGTATACATAGAGAGAAGCAACAAATAAAAATTTGTAGCATGGCCGGGATTCGAACCTGGTCTTAAGTACAGTAGGCAGATGCGCTAACCACCAAGCGACCGTGGTACAATGACTCTGCACGGACTACCATCATTCCAGATTACCATCCACGCTTAAGTTCAATTGGTATTCCACGAAAAGTCGAACTGGATTGTAGAGGTTCTCCAACTGTATTTGAAAAGCTCCTCAGCATGCATCGCATTATACTTCACAAATGTTTGCGACCTGAAAAGGTCTCTGGGACCTATACTTTCCTTTGATTGAAGCACCTATGCCTGGGTTTCTGACAGGATGCCTGTTTCGTTCGATGCTGAGGTGCTTTTCAAATACAACTGGAGCTCCTCTCCAATACCGTTCGAGTTTATGGGTATACCAATAGGGGTAAGGATTGAATGGGAATATACATTAAGAGGGTGGCGTGCTAGGGTATTACTTGAAACTGTACACAGCTACTGTGCTAAGGTGGTATAGTAGTAAGCGCATCTAGCTCGTGAGAAGGAGACATGGGTTGGAATCCCAGCCTCGGTACAAGATTCCATTCGTTGCTTCAGACCGCATGTACACATTTTATCATAAATCTATCACTGCTCACAGATCATATAATGTTTTCAAGGTGTGCTTTACTGTTTGACACTCACAACGCTATCCTAGTATACTACTATTGCAATTCAAGCTTAAACACACACATCAAAAAAATGTTGCATCACCTCGGTTCCGAGAGTTTCGGAACATGTACAGAAAATTGCAATAGAGATCAATATAAACATCATTTCCGCCCTTTCTATTACTCATGAAAACCACGTATTGTATGTTGTACCACCATACAGCGAGATCTTCAGAGGTGATGGTCCAGATTGTTGTACACATCGGCACCTCTTGCATGGATGCGTGCCTCTATTCGTCGTGGCCTACTATCCACAAGTTCATCAAGGCACTGGTGATCCTGATTGTCCCACTCCCCAACGGCGATTCGGTGTAGGTCCCTCACAGTAGTTGGTGGGTCACGTCGTCCATAAACAGCCCTTTTCAATCTGTCGCATGCTTGTTCGATAGGGTTCATGTCTGAAGAACTTGCTGGCCACTCTAATCGAGTGATGTCGTTATCCTGAAACTAGTCATTCACCAGATGTGCACGATGAGGGCGTGAATTGTCACCCATGAAGACGAATGCCTCGCCAATATGCTGCCGATTTGGTTTGCACTATCGGTCGGAGGATGGCATTCACGTATCGTACAGCCGTTACGCCCCCTTCCGTCGTGATCATCAGCGGCGTACGTTGGTCCCTCACAATGCCACCCAAAACAGCAGGGAACCTCCACCTTGCTGCACTCGCTGGACAGTGTTAAAGCGTTCAGCCTGACCAGGTTGCCTCCAAACAAGTTTCCGACGATTGTCTGGTTGAAGGCATGCGCGACACTCATCGGTGATGATAACGCGGTGCTAACGTGACGCCAATCCTGAGCGGTCCATTCCGTATGTTTTGGGCCCATCTGTACCGCGCTGCATGGTGTCTTGGCTGCAAAGATGGACCTCGCCTTGGACGTAGGGAGTGAAGTTTTGCATAATGTGCGCAGTTTGAGTCGAAACACGACGTCCTGTGGCTGCACGAAAAGCATTATTCAACATGGTGGCGTTGCCGTCAGGGTTCCTCCGAGCCATAATCCACTTTAGTAGTAGACCTTGGGCAGCCTGAGCGAGGCGTGTCATCGACAGATCCTGTCTCTCTGTATCTCCTCCATGTCCGAACAACATAGCTTTTTTTCACTCCGAGACGCCTGAACACTTCCGTTGTTGAGAGCCCTTCTTGTCATAAAGCTACAATGCGGATGCGATTGAACCGCGGTATTGACCGTCTAGGTTTGGTTGAACTACAGACAACTCGAACCGTCTACTTCTTTGCTGGTGTAATAATTGGAACTGATCGGTTGACGGACCCCCTCTGTCTAATACGCGCTGCTGATGCATGGTTGTTTACATCTCCGGGCGGGTTTCAAATGGTTCAAATGGCTCTGAGCACTATGGGACTCAACTGCTGAGGTCGTTAGTCCCCTAGAACTTAGAACTAGTTAAACCTAACTAACCTAAGGACATCACGAACATCCATGCCCGAGGCAGGATTCGAACCTGCGACCGTAGCGGTCTTGCGGTTCCAGACTGCAGCGCCTTTAACCGCACGGCCACTTCGGCCGGCCGGGCGGGTTTAGTGACATCTCTGAACAGTCAAAAGTGATTATGTCTGTGATACAATAACCACAGACAACGTCTATCTTCAGGGGTTCTGGGAACCAGGGTGATGCAAAACTTTTTTTGGTGTGTGTAATCCTCTATTATGCCGCTCTGCCTTTGTAATACATATTCTACCGTTATTTTCACACACTCAGAGTATTAAATTCTGTTCTACGGATACACTATGGGATACGTAGAGTGGAACACGCGTGGTGCGATCTTCTGGGTCTCATTGTAGGTACCTGACCTAAGTGTTCGTTGCTGGGAAACAGTCGTTGAACTTAAAAAAGGGACAGTATTTACATAAATAACTGACTTCCATACTGCTTACAAACTCTTATGTATCTCAGCAAATAGCAAGTTCCCCACTGTGCTGTCAGTCTGCCACCATCTAGTAAATTCGCTTGGTGATTAATGAACGCGCGTTCAGTAGAGTCATTACAAGTGACCTAGCAGTGTTCGACCTTTATGTTTCTTCATGACATTTAATGAATCTTCTGTGAAGAATCTCGAATTACGTTACGACGAAGTCTTTACCCCCTTTAGTCGTACCAGGGCTTCAGCTACGAATCTAAAGCAGTCCACGTTGATAAGACACAAAACTGCACCTTTGGTTTTCCAAGATGGAGGTAGCTGCTTTACGCTTGATCGCAGTCTTTCGATGGGGACTGAGTTGCACATATCGGAGCATCTGAACTAGCTTCGTAGAGCCAAGACTGGACTGGGATAAGTTGAACGGAAAAAAGGTTTTTGAGAGTTTGAGGAAACATTAGGGAACGATTGATTAGAACAGAGGAAAGGAATACAGTAGAAAACTAGTGAAAAACTTTGAGAAATGGGCTGTGTCTTGAACAGGGCAACCTTCTTTGTGTGTGTCTTGTTGCGATCTTATTTTTGGTGCCTGCAGATTATGTTGATAATTCATTGCTTGCGTTAGATGGTGACAAAGATGATATCGACAACATACTGGATACATTCAGTAACCAGGATGGAAGTATAAACTTTATGGTCTAATACGGAAACAAAGGTATCATTAATTTCCTAGACTTTAACAGCTGTAAAGAATACAATTGGCACACCTTCAAAGACCACAGAGAGATACCACCACATATGGCTTATCTTGCCACCCGTCGACACAAGCATACTGCATACAGAACATTAGTTAAGAGAGCCAGGTGTATACCAGTGGATAAATGTTCAAAGCTTGATGAGTTCAATGCAACCAAAGAAACAGCTACAGCAAGTGGCTATGATGACATACTAATTGACTCCCTCACACAAAAAGAAACAAAGGATTTATTAAACCAAATTCATTCACAGAAAATAAAAAAGGCTCTCAAAGTTTGCATCCCTTTCAAAGGCAAACGTTATTACAAAATGCCGCAAATTTATCGACCACAGAATGTTGACATTGCCTTCACAACACACAACAAACTGCAACACACACTGAGACACGATATTAACACACATGGATATAAACACTTACAGTCACGCATTTATAAAATAATATGTAGTACCTGCAAAATCTTCTATGTAGGGCAAAGTGGACGAGACTCCCAAAAAGGTACCATGAACGTATAAAGGCCTACCACAATAAGAACTATAATAAATCAGGAATAGCCACTGACAAAATAAAAACACAGGTTTACCCATTCCATGATATTGCCCCTGATCCTAATATATTTCATCAAAATGGACGAAGAATACCAAGTGGGCTTCTATGAAATACTGCAAGTATTCTCATAGCACAGTACAGGGAGACATGTTACTAAATGATAAACTTGAAACTAGTGATATTAATTTGCTTAAAAATTTCTCCAGTGTTGAATTGCTATTTCATTGAGGAAAACAAGGTCTATACCAACTACTCTAATATTTGCCATGGCATAGAAACCTAGATATAAAAGTTTCATCTTCACTACATACTAATCTTTTACCAATATGAACTACCTTACATTAGCTTGATTGATGCAAACAAAGGATTGTGAAAATCATAAGTTGTGTATGTCTTACTGTGCTCTGTGTGACAGACAATGAATTTACCAACCAAAATGCAGATAAAAAAATAACTAATAATTCATTATACATAATGTATACATTGTAACATATTTACCTGCTACAACAGGCTTGTTTCTCGACACGCAACCTCACCGATTAACACAGCAGAGGAAACTAACTTCGCTTCATATTCATTGGAATCTAAAGTAACTCTAAATTCATTTGATGAGGGCACCACCCTGGCGGAGAGCCTTGTGCTAATAAAATACTAGTAACAATTGACTTTTGCAGTTTATATTGTTTCATATAAGTCTTACAGTACAGCCGCCGTGCTTAAACAACATCCATATATCGTGGGTAATATAAGATCCTTTTAATAGACGAGGCTCCCTCTACAAACCATGGAAAGCTGAACGTAAGGAACAAGCAGTATCATTCGGCTGAGAACACACACACTGGCTGAGGCAGGTGAAACAATGGAGGTAGTGGTTTGTGCACATTTCCTATGGGATTGTTGGACATCCTCTGATTAGCATTTATTTCATCGAATTGGCCATAACGAGTGAAAGATATGCAAAAATTCTTACTGAATTAGAAAACCAGTATTTGGTCAAATTTTATAAACTTTTAAATGTCTTAGAATGCTGCAATATGTAAAATAACGTGTCTAATTTTATAGGTAAGTGAGACACCTTCTAGGTGACATCCCACTTGATTTGCGTAGCTATACGTAGTACCAGTGCAATGGGAGCCCTGCTCACTAATCGTTTATGGCTAGGAAAATACACACCAAGCTACTTCCTGGTCGTTGGATAGGATGCGAAGGCGTTACCAGGTGACCTGCATGGTCATCTGATTTGTTAATGTCTACTCAAAACATCTAGTTGTTTCAGAACTTGCTAAGATGTCTTTGGTTTGTCCAGAACTGTAAACATACATTCCAGCAGGCGGGGACACTTAGAACATCCGAAGCCAGAATTTTAAGGGAATGTTTATGAGCATATCTTATTGGGATGTCTGTTTTTGATTCTGCTGCTCATTTAGTTTTGCTATGCACGCATCTTGTCATTAAACTAATTGCACGGGGTTACTATTTAAAAATTTAATACCTCGATTCCTTGTTTTCCAAATCGGTTCAACTTTTGATATACACCGTTATTTCAAGACTGGCGGAAAAAAAAGAGGAGCACTGATTTCATAGTCACTGATACATCATCGTTAAATATCGTATCATTTGCTTTCCTGTTGCTGTGAGTGTCAAAACACCTAGCCCCTTTAACCAAATATCATCAGTACAATTTTTTACTTACACGTGTGTCCACTGTTCCGCATTTGTATGTAGATTTTCTTAGATGGGTCAAGCTGTAGCGCCTCATCAGCCTGGCAAGATAGACGAACTACGGCAGAAGCCAGTAACTGGTTTCATGTTGAGAACGGATCAGTCCCATATTCTAAATACAGTAATTTTTTCGGAAGTACTAAACGGATTTGTGAAGAGTGAAATGCGGTTGAATTCGTCTCTTTTTAGAACTACGATACTAACAGCAGAAATCACGACAATTCAATTTGGATGAGCGAAATTTATATCGACACCTCTAAAATAAATATTGTTATGATAACGGATTCAAAATTGTTCAAATGGCTCTAAGCACTATGGGACTTAACATCTGAGGTCATCAGTCCCCTAGACTTAGAACCACCTAAACCTAACTAACCTAAGGACATCACACACATCCATGCCCGAGGCAGGATCCGAACCTCCGACCGTAGCAGCCGCGTGGTTCCGGAATGAAGCGCCTAGAACCGCTCGGCCACAACAGCCAGCATATGATAACGGACAATAGTGCTTTTAGTGAGAACCTATTTTCTAGTTTGAGCATACGAGCCACCTAATTATATTATTTACTATTGGCTATCTCCCCCCCCCCCCCTACACACACACACACACACACACACACACACACACACACACACACACACTGAAGGGCCAGCGAAACTGGTATACGCTTGCATATTCAAATTCAGAGATATGTAAACAGGCAGAATACAGCTCTGCGGTCGGCAACGCCTATGTAAGACAACTATATGGTGCAGTTGCTAGATCCTTTACTGCTGCTACAATGGCCGATTATTAAGATTTAAGTGGTTTTGAACGTGGTTTTATAGTCGGCGCACGAGTGATGGGACACAGCATCTCCTAGATAATGATGAAGTGGAGATTTCCCGTACGACTATTTCGCGAGTGTACCGTGGTTATCAGGAAATCGGTAGAAATCAGATAGTCGATATAATGGTTTGGAGCGTGTGCAGTTGAAGTTATTGGGGCCCCTGATACGTCTAGATACGACTCTGTCAGGTCACACGTACGTAAGAATCCAGTTTGATCACTTGCATCCGTTCACGTGCATTGTGCATTGCGATGGACTTGGGCAATTCCAGCAGGAAAATGATAAAGAATTACTGAAGAGTGGCTCCAGGAACACACTTGCGATTTTAAATACTTCCGCTGGCTAAAAAATTCCCCAGATATGAACATTATTAAGATTATCTGGGATGCCTTTCAACGTGCTGTTAAGAGGAGACTTCCACCCCCTAGTAGTCTTATGGATTTGTGGACAGCCCTGTAGGATTCATGGCGGCATTTTCCTCCAGTACTACTTCAGACATCAGTCGAGTCCACGCTACGTCGTCTTGCGGCACTTTTGCGTGCTTGTGGGGGCCCTACACGATATTAAGTAGGTGTAACAGTTTCTTTGGCTCTTCAGTTTGGTACATATGTAACGTGTAAAAGAGTCACTATGGGCTACTTCCATCGTTCTTCAGATCTTGACATCAAGTATTTCCGGAAACTCATTAACTACGACTCCTCATTACAGTTGAATTGCTTCCGTGAAATCTCTCTTTACTGCTTTACCTACAAATTTAGGCACATGATTTTTTTTCATCACGTAGGTTCTAAGATGTTTAAAAGTTCAGTAAATTTTACCAGATATTGGTGTTGTGTCTTTGCTCATTGCAGACACTCTCCACATAAACGTCGAGGCTGACATGTAACGCTCCCTCTTCAAGAACATAGGTACACATTTCTTTACTTTATATTGCTTTTCTTCATTCGACATTGGTAGTTGTGAACTTTCCACGCATGAGATGAACACAGAAAGTTTAATTATGAATGGGAGAAAATTATGAACTAGATTGAGTGAGCATTCTAGACCCTGCTTTCCCTATGTGAACATGATGAATTTGACAAAAAATAGCATTATGTTCTCTTTACTTCATATATGGACTCCATTTCTATATTATGCTCGCTTTTATTCTATATTCGTTACGTGTTGAAGAAGACATTCTCACGTTACTGGTCTTCAGAGCCCACTGTATCGTTTCTAAAATTTTACACAAGTCTTGGAAATCTTTTTGTGTCAGGAGACAACTCTTGATGACATTAATCGTTGACACATTCAGGAAATGTAATTTGTTTGAATTATCTGTTACAGTGACATCTAGAGTAAATTCTTCAATCTCAGCTGTATTTATCGTCATATCATTTAGGTTGGATCTGTAGTAGAGGGGATAACCATGCGGTTAGAATTTGGTGAAACGTAGATACCTGATGATAGCCATGGTACAATACAGAATTTCTCCCCCCCCCCCCCCCCAGCCCCCATTCATCTGCAAGAAAAACAAGAATATCGTTTTATCCTACACTATGTGCGGTCAACGTTCAAATACAAGAGAAGCCATTAACGATATTTGTGGAAATAGCAGACCAATGTGTCACATCTATAACTATATATCACTGAATGTGTCAGCAGAATCGGTCTGTTTGAGGAACAACAATTTCCCTCCTATGATGGTAATTAACATATCTATACGTAATATTTTTTTGGAATTTTACCGGTGATTCAAACCCATATCAGTCTTCATTGCAACGTGACTACGTCCAACGGTACTATTATCATTCGGCACATGTACAATTAGTTTTGGAAGCCACTTAGTTATAATAATCCGCAAACATCGAGGATCATGTGACACTGAGCTCACCCCACAGAGACAAGCCAGTGTCTTTTCAAATTTCCTCTACCATTTGTTTCGTACCTAATCTACAGTACTCTTATTTTTGTATTAACTCAATTGCAAACTATCGAGGTTACAAACTGTTCATTTAGTTTTTCCATGGTGACAGAAAATAACCAGGAACAGCATGGTGGCCTTTGGCCGACGGCTGTTACGTATGTAGATATCTTGAGGAAAGCTTGCAGAGATGTAAATGTGAAAATGTGATAATATGTTGATAACCGTGAAAGAATACTGAACCAGACTTATGTTTATCATTCTTATTACAATGAACACGTTTTACTGGTAATTTATATTGGAAAGATAAAAAGGAATAGTGTATGAGCAGGGCGAGCAGAAAGAGTCTCTGTAAGTTCGAAGTACCTTCACACCCTGTTCCAGGAACATCGGCACTTTTTGCACATTTTGTACTGGTAATAACACTGAAAATATAAAAGGAATGAAAACAGTTTTTCCTCCTCTATCTTTAGCTGCAGGGAATCATAAAAATATGATGTCACGTTACAAACTCAGTGGTGTAGCACTGACTGCTGTATTACTCGTTTGTGGGTATCCAAAGTCACGTAAAACGTTACTCCATATTCTCCCTGTTCACAGTATACCTAGGTCTCAGAGGGAAAGTGTCTAGAAGAGAGGCAAAATTGTCTTTCTCAGACCACCGCTCCAAGTACGTACCACTTGTCATCGCAAGTAACGATAAAAAATGCGAGTGTTGCTACCACCTCCTACTGCTTCGTTATACGACCGACGTAAATGTTACAGTTTATCCTGCGCAGGGACCGCCGTTTATACAAGCGGCGAGACAGACACAAAGCGCTGTTACGCTTGTCTAGCGGGCGCGATTCTGCCAGCTCTCATCTGCATCTGAAGACGGCGCCGCGCCGACGGTTCGCAACGCAGCGCGCAGCGACTCGTCGTTACGCGGGCTCGTCGCCCTTCCAGGGGTCGCAGCAAAGCGTGCCGGTCTGCGCGGCAGAGGCATCATCAGATCCGCATTTGCATATGGCCGCGTTGTCATGGAGATGAGCACTGGCCGCGCTCCTTCCGCAGATCTGCCCCTGTAATGCTGGTGGTGGTCTGTGCGCCAGAGATAGTGAGTCTGCCGTCAGTGCAGAATGGATCTTTTACTGTGGCATTAAGTGCCACCGTCGGAAGCTTTGCTCGCGATGCCTGTGTGTTAAAAAGATAATAAAGGTTTTCGTTACTTCTTGTTGAGGAGACTTATTTTAAGAACATTCTTCGGGAACTTGGTGGCAAATGAGAGGAGCTGAGTGGATACAGATTATTGTATCCAACAGTTCCTACACCACACAAACTCGTACCATGTACTCACAAACAGCGCCAAGCTTGCCAACAAAATCATATCAGCTGAACATTTGCATTTCATGATCAGACCGGCAACATAAAGTTATTTCGTTTTGCGAGGTCATGGCTCGTAGTGCACGTATTAGGAGAAGGCATTCAAGCTGTTAGGAATGTGGTCAGATTCCCGTGTATCGAGGAGTCATTTGTCCTCATCTCTCATGTCTCAAAATGCATGTTCCTGGTAGTTCTATAAGGAGAGATCAAAAACTTTCCGCTTCAGGTCGTTGATCCAACGTATGTGCAACGTAACTGTACTACGTAACGGGTATGTACGTAACGACACAAAGGCAAGGTATTAGTGAGGCATTCATGTCTTACATCGTGCGTGCGGTAAATGTGGAAGTGCGAACTATGGCGGTGTCAGTACTAAATGCGTAGAGACACTAGCGACGTGCTGTTATTCTTTTCTTAGCTGCCGAAGATCAAACACTGGTAGAAATCCGTAGGAAAAAGAATAATGTGTATGGCATATCGTACGTTTCGAAGACCAGCGTTTTGGAATGATACGACAATGTGTGCGGGTGCTTCATGCACGCCCAGTGTCGCAAATATCGTGACGCGGAAGTTACGCCAACTGAATTGAGAGGTCACGAGCACCAGACTTACAGTCCCGATGTTTCTCAAGTATCATTGCCACAGATACTACTACAACACCGTGCCAACACAAGTTTGGCAGCCCGTCGTCTGCCGAGCACAGCGCACTGGGCAGTTCGACGGTACTGGAGTGTGCCTCGTTCACTTCTTAGCTAGATTTCAACTTACGCAGACACGCACTTTCATAATCGGCCCTCAGCCATTTGTTTGTATTGATTCTCTGAGGAGGACCCATCAGGCTTAGTCCCTGAGAATATGTTGTATTAGTTCATTCTATTCCATGTTTCGAGATTTAGTTCATTGCCGCAGCTACAGTCCTACAAACTACTGAAGGTAAGTAATTTTCATTGTGCTATATGTTTCTTGAATAATAATCCTTTTCTTTAACAGTGTGCCGTACCGCATATTATTGCAACCTGGACTCCTTCAGCTCCTATCAACTCGGCCTCCTACTTATTTGCATTTAGTAACGAGCTGAAAACACCCACGCGTTTTGTGCCTCTAAACAGTGACACACAATACTTTCCCTATGCGGTAATCCCGCCTTTGGTCCCTTAACAAAAGCCTTGAAGGGTCGGCCATTCCTGTGGACGACGGTGTCCATCAGGCTGTTTAAAACATCTTCACTATGCAGGACACGGCTGTCTTGAACTGGTGCGTCGGTGTGGTGGTTGCTTCATCGCTCAGGCAATTTTGCCTGCCTGCAATACATAATCTGAATTGATCAGCTCTCGAAAGGAAATTCTTTGACCTTCGGTGTTATAAGACGTACAGCTTTTGAAAAGCGCCAAAATCTACCTCTGCACGTCCACCCACTATTGTCAAGGCTGTTGGGATAACGAGGGTGACTCTTTATACCTGAAAACAATGGCTGCCAGTGGTGATGATTCTTATTCAAATTTACTTTACCACTGGATTCGAATTCGGGACCAGACAGGTTAGATTACTAGTCAAAGACGCTAAGCACTTAGTACCTCCGCAGTTAGTAAGAGGGTAATAGTACACGTTACTGACAAAAACATTGGTACTCGGCAATCGATAGAACTCGAATTATCATCAGAAATAGAACATATGTCGAGAGTTGAACTACTGTCACCACCTCCAAGAACAATTCTCTCACGTACACGTAATTTTATTTTACATCTATTCCATCTCACGATGTAGAATATTTTACTTTTCCTCTTTCTTTAGTTCCGTTCAATCCTCTTTCTTTTGTGCCTCATAGATACATTCACATTACTGTACTTACGATACAATGTGAAGCTCCTTTAATAAGAACTAAATGGAAGCTGAGAGCTTGGTCATTCTGTTATGCTGCTTTTTTGTGTGAACGTGGGTGTTGGAAACGCTGTAGAAGCGGATGAACTAGATAAAAACATCTCCAGAGAATATTTCCGTGTTAGTAGAAATGAGAAAGGAGGTAGGCTAATGGAACTCTGCACTAAATTTCAGCTAGTAATAGCGAATGCACTGTTCGAAAATTGCAACGTGGGGAGATACACTTGTAAAAAGCCATGAGATATCCGATCAGTCCAGCTGGATTAGATCATAGCTAGACATAAATGAGATATTGGATTGTAAGGTATACACAGAAACAGATATAGACGCAGATCATATTTTATTAATGACAAGCATTGCGCTGCAACTTAAGAGACTTGTCTGGAAGACTAAATGTCCTAAAAAGTGGGATACTCAAGAACTAAGGAATGATAAAATTCTTTAAGGATGTGAAGACTTAAAAGCAATACCACAGTAGGCAGTTCACATGAAGAAGAGTGGACATCCCTGGAAAGGATAATCACTGAAATTGGACTTTGAATTTCGGTGGATGGAAGGTAACGGCAAAGCAACCCTGGGCAACAAAAGAAATACCTCAACTAATCGACGTAAGGAGGAAATAGACAAATTTTCAGGATGATTCGCGAATATATGAGGCACACAGTGAACGATATGGAGGAGGTATGCAGAATATAGAAACACCAAAATCACAAGACATTTCTTTGTCCAATACGGTGTAGGGAAACCATTGGCTTACAAATCAGCCACCAGTCACGTCTTAATGGATATATATGGATCCTGTACGTTTTCAAAGGGAATCTCATACCATTGTCCCTGCATCATCACTAGAGAAGAAACATCCTACTATGCGATGGACCTGATGACCCAAAATGGTCTCATAGCCCTTGACAGTATTGCGACCTTGCAGAGTAACCATGAGGCCCATGGAATATCAAGATGTGACTGCCCAGATCATCACCGAACCCCCGCCACGTTTCATTCTTGGGGCGTGAACTAGGCTTTAAGTTGAAAACAGTGTGGAACAAGACCCCTCCACAAAAATGACTTTATTACATTGCTTCACAGACAACGTTTTCATGCTATGAGCATTTGCATAACTGATGAATGGGAAGAAGTCAACATTATCAGGCTGCAATCACTAAATCTTATAGAATACTCATGAACAGTTTCGGAATTGCATAGCAGTCTGCTATTCTCTATTCTCTATTTATGGAACTCGCTTCGTGTTGTCTTGTTGCTGATAGGGTCTGCTGACGCTGACGCTGAAAAGACGAGCCTATCCTTGGCTCGAGATGGTGCAGATTAGACAAAATTTGTCATTCCTGCGGTTCCTGTAAAAGAGTGAAAGATATAATACCACTCTTGTTGATTAATCCTAGCTGGTGTAACCTGAAAAAGAGAGAGACTCACTTTGGTGGGGGATTACTAAAACTTAATACCTCAGGAGGTCAGGCCAGCGCGTGGTTGGCCCCTGATGAGGTTGTTGGCCCAGTCCACGGAAGAGCCGGTTGCGGGAGCGTCACGCTTTCTCGTAGAACTTCCTGGCAATGGCGTGAACCTGCCTCGGAGAGGCAGGATCCCGGTGTCCTCGTGGAGTTGGCGCGTCGAGAAGCGCCTCGGAAGATGCATAACAGTCTTCAGGGTGCGGTTCTGTATCTGCTGCAGAGTCACAATGTGAGCATCTGCGGCTTTTCTCCAGAGCACGACAGGGTCTGCGAGTGAAACATTCGCTTGCGCAGTGATTTTTGCGAGTGCAACACTGGCTTGCGCAGTGATTTCAGCGGCTTTCGTTCTCTTATGCTTTTCTACCGATTCTCTTCAATGACGACCGGTCACAACCACTCAACACGCATTTTCGTTCGTATTGTGACTTACTGGTTGATTCTGGGGACGGTGCTTCTTAGAACACCAAACACTACGGCCACGCCGGGAGAAGTGGCCGAGCGGTTCTAGACACTACAGTCCGGAACCGCGCGACCGCTACGGTCGAAGGTTCGAATCCTGCCTCGGGCATGGGTGTGTGTGATGTCCTTAGGTTAGTTAGGTTTAAGTAGTTCTAAGTTCTATGGGACTGATAACCTCATAATTTAAGTCCCATAGTGCTCAGAGCCATTTGAACCATTTGAACTACGGCCACCTTGGTTACGGAAGCACCTACCCTATGAACACCAGCAATCTGCCTGTGTTCGAATGCACTGATGTGCGACATAATGCACGTTCTTCGTACGTCCCACGTCGATCTCCGTGATTATTTCACGCCATGTTGCTTACCTGTAGGCACTGGCAAATCTGTACAAACGCTGCTGCCCTCTGCCACTGCTTTGCCCGTGGAGAGAGAGAATGCCTGAAATGTGCTGTTCTTGGCACACTATTAACACTTTGGATATCGGAATACTGAATTCCTTAATGATTTTCGAAGTGGAATGCCCCGTGTGTCTAGCTCCAATTACCATTTTGCGTTGAAAGTCTGTTAATTTCCGTCATGTGGACATAATAACGTAGAAAAGTTTTTACGTGAATCACCTGAGTACAAATGTCAGCTCTGCCATTGCACTACCCTTTTTTAATGCCTGTAGTCCGCGATATTACTGCCATGTGTAGATGTGCATATCGAAACCTCATAGTTTTTGTCACTTCAGCTTGCATCTCCATGCCTTTTTGTGCATATACCTTGTTTCCATGATTTACATATCATCATCATCATCATCATAATTTAAGACTGATAATGCCTTTCAGCGTTCAGTCTGGAGCATAGTCCCCCTTATAAAATTCCTCCATCATCCCCTAATCAGTGCTAACATTGGTGCCTCTTCTGATGTGAAGCATATTACTTCAAAATCATTCTTAACCGAATCCAGGTACCTTCTCCTTGGTGTGCCCCGACTCTTCCTATTCTCTACTGCTGAACCCATGAGTCTCTTGGGTAACCTTGCTTCTCCCATGCGTGTAACATGACCCCACCATCTAAGCCTGTTCGCCCTGACTGCTACATCTATAGAGTTCATTCCCAGTTTTTCTTTGATTTCCTCATTGTGGGCACCCTCCTGCCATTGTTCCCATCTACTAGTACCTGCAATCATCCTAGCTACTTTCATATCCGTAACCTCAACCTTGTTGATAAGGTTACCTGAATCCACACAGCTTTCGCTCCCATTGAACAAAGTTGGTCAAAAGATTGAACGGTGCACAGATAACTTAGCCTTGGTACTGACTTCCTTCTTGCAGAAGAAAGTAGATCGTAGCTGAGCGCTCACTGCATTAGCTTTGCTACACCTCGCTTCCAGTTCTTTCACTATGTTGCCATCCTGTGAGGATATGCATCCTAAGTACTTGAAACCGTCCACCTGTTCTAACTTTGTTCCTCCTATTTGGCACTCAATCCGCTTATATCTCTTTCCCACTGACATTACTTTCGGTTTGGAGATGCTAATCTTCATACCATAGTCCTTACATTTCTGATCTAGCTCTGAAATATTGCTTTGCAAACTTTCAATCGAATCTGCCATCACAACTAAGTCATCCGCATATGCAAGACTGCTTATTTTGTGTTCACATACCGTAATCTCACCCAGCCAGTCTATTGTTTTCAACATATGATCCATAAATAATATTAACAACAGTCGAGACAGGTTTTAGCCTTGTCTTACCCCTGAAACTACTGTGAACCATGAACTCAATTTACCGTCAACTCTAACTGCTGCCTAACTATCTGTGTAAAGACCTTTAATTGCTTGCAAAAGTTTGCCTCCTATTCCATAATCTCGTAGAACAGACAATGACTTCCTCCTAGGAATCCGGTTATATTCCTTTTCTAGATCTATAAAGCATAGATACAATTCCCTGTTCCACTCATAACACTTCTCCATTATTTGCTGTCAGCTAAAGATCTGGTCCTGACAACCCCTAAGAGGCCTAAACCCACACTGATTTTCATCCAATTGCTTCTCAACTAATACTCGCACTTTCCTTTCAACAATACCTGAGAAGATTTTACCCACAACGCTGATTAAAGAGATACCTCTGTAGTTGTTACAATCTTTTCTGTTTCCATGTTGAAAGATTGGTGTGACTACTGCTTCTGTCCAATCTGATGGAACCTGTCCCGACTCCCAGGCCAATTCAGTTATCCTGTGTAGCCATTTAAGACCTGACATTCCACTGTATTTGATGAGTTCCGACTTAATTTCATCCACCCCAGCTGCTTTATTGCACTGCAATCTATTGACCATTTTCTCCACTTCCTCAAACGTGATCCTATTTCCATCATCATTCCTATCCCATTCTACCTCGAAATCTGAAACATTACTGATCGTATTTTCACCTACATTGAGCAACTCTTCAAAATATTCCCTCCATCTCTCCAAGGAATCCACAGGATTCACCAGCAGTTTTCCTCTCCTGTCCAAAATACTTGTCATTTCCTTCTTACCTCCCTTTCGAAGACTGCTAATTACACTCCAGAATGGTTTTCCAGCAGCTTGACCCAAAGTCTCCAACCTGTTTCCAAAGTCTTCCCAAGGATTCTTCTTGGATGCTGCAATTATCTGTTTGTCTTTGTTTCTTTCTACAACATAACTTTCTCTGTCTACCTGAGTTCTAGTATGTAGCCATTCTTGATACGCCTTCATTTTCCTTTTACAGGCTGCCTTGACTGTGTCATTCCACCAAGCTGTTTGCTTCATCCTACCTTTACACACTACTGTTCGAAGACATTCTTTAGCCACTTCTAGTACTGTGTCCCTGTACCTTGTCCATTCCTTTTCCAGTGACTGTAATTGACTACATTCAACTAACTGATACCTTTCTGAGATCACTGTTATGTACTTGTGCCTGATTTCCTTATCCTGAAGTTTCTCCACTCTTATCCTCTTACATATGGACCTGACCTCCTGCACTTTCGGCCTCACAATCCCAATTTCACTGCAGATTAATTATGACCAGTGTCATCAAAGAATCCCCTGAATACAGTGTGTCCCTCACAGCCTTCCTGCGTTCCTGATCTGTTATTATATAGACAATGGCAGATCTGGTTCCCCTGCCTTCGCAAGTATACCGGTGAATGTTCTTATGTTTAAAAAAGGAGTTTGTGATTACTAAGCCCATACTGGCACAGAAATCCAAGAGTTGTTTCCCGTTCCTGTTGGCCTCCATATCCTCTCCAAATTACCCATAACCTTTTCATACCCTTCTGTTCGATTTCCAATCCTGGCATTAAAATCATCCATGAGCAGAACACTGTCCTTGTCATTTACTCTAACAACTACATCACTGAGTGCCTCATAAAAACTATCCATCTTATCTAGATCTGTCCCTTCACAATACGAATATACTGACACAATCCTAATTTTCTTGCTAGACACTGTCAAATCTACCCACATCAGTCGTTGGTTTACATACCTTATTGCACCTACGCTGGGTTCCATTCCTTTCCTGATGTAAAGCTCTACACCCCACTGTGCTATTCCTGCTTTGACTCCTGACAGGTAGACCTTGTATTCTCCCACTTCCTTTTCTTTCTCACCCCTTACCCGACTGTCACTAACAGCTGAAACGTCCAGTCCCATCTTACATGCAGCCTCTGCCAGCTCTACCTTCTTTCCAGAGTAGCCCCCATTGGTATTAATAGCTCCCCATCTCATTACCATTTGTTTGCCAAGTTGTATCTTAGGAGTCCCTGGTTTGTCAGAGGTGGGACTCCGTAACCTCCAAAGGTCCGAGGCATTTTCCTCTGATTGTTGCCAACATCGTATTTAAAGTACTAGGGAAGCAGGTTGCTAGCCGTACTTGCCCCGAGTCCCACTGAGTTTTACCCCTAACGGTTGAGGGACTAACCGGTGGATTTGGTAGTCTTTGCCGTATGAGCACAAAGGTGACCACGACTCAGAATATGTCCGAGATGCCCAGCCTTATTCCAAAGTAACTGGTATCCCGACTGTCGGGACCACTGACTTGACCACTCATACGTTGCCCGTGGTTCATTGACTAGGATATGACTACAGGAACCCACACCTTGAACCTCTTTTACATCTCATAAGTAATGAAAACCTATTATCTTCGTCAGCCTTTTCCTACTTCTGTTACCTTTTCCTAATACTGGTATATTATGTTATAACTTAAAACTATTAAATTTTAATTTTCTTTGCTAATTTTTAGCAATATCCCCTTTCTCGTCTTTTTTTCTTTATTCTTCAGACTTACAACTTAACTACAACTTTCATTGCAGCAACTGATTCCGTCGTTGACTTTCCTATTCAGGGTCCCCCAACCTTTACAACATTTGCTAACTAACATAATGTTTCTAGACATTTAACGGTTGGTACAGGTTCTCTTTGAATATGACTTCACTTATCTTTGCTCAGAATTAAAAAACTTATTCATTTTTCTGTCCAGGATTTCAAATTTCGTGGCGACTTTCAGAATTCGGAAATTTCAGCCTGCTGCTATCTTCTGCACCCAATGAAGTAGAAGGAACTTCCGGTAAACTGCTTTACCTGCTCATCATTTTCGCTTTTCCTTTTTCTTTCTGGAAGATAGGAAATTGCTGTAACATTTCATTTAACAATGTCGTACATGGTTCATGTAGTGTTTTCTAGTACAACTTGATGTTGTGTTTCTACTTTGATTTCTTGTTTCTTAAAAACATAATCGCTACTCTAAAATTTTTTATAGGTTCTTTGCCGCATAATAATGTAGTGTGAGTGCAGTATTGACTGGAAAGGAAACCATTAATACTTTACTCCAGTGACACGTCACCAATAAAATTATATAATTAATTCTATAAGTCCTTATTTTCAAGGTCAGCTTTTCACATCAAGGTCCACTGCCGCGCATTTCTTAGGTCGACTACTTTGTTTCTGTCATTTTGTCTCGACGTTCTGGGCTTTTTTGTAAAAAGCTTGCAAAACATCTACCATTAAAATTACTGACCATCGCTGGCCACTACTGTCTCCCATATTTCGGGGAGCATACGTATCCAGCTGCGAAACAACTGTGTGTTTCTTCAGGAGGTACTTGAATGGACCCTATTTTGCGCTTGTTCACGGGACCTGAAGTGCTGATCAACCAAGCCGTTTACCCCCCACCGATGAAACAATCTGGTAAACAGAGGAAGCAATGTAAGCAGAATACGGCGGGTGTAAGAGGACTTTCCATTACCACGTCTTCGAGTACGTTTTGGCGGGTTCTATGAGAAGGGGTCGAGCACTGTCATGCTGAAAAATCACCTTTCGCAGTCTATCACAGTGTCCGGCCGTTTGTCGTTCAGCGCTCGCTTCAAATGCGTCAGTTGCCATAGATAACCATTTCCTGTTATTGTTTCCGTTGGTTTCATTTACTTGGAAAACCTCCCTTCCACCGCCATGCCGTCCTTCAGCGTCAAAATCAACGTTCATGAGTTGATGAAACTCTTCTCTGAATATTCTTTCACTAACAGGTGCCGCACCACAGGTCTCACTCAACAATTTAGGAGCCTCAGGTACAGATTCCTTTGCGTTTCAGCAGAAAATAAAACCTTCGCACCGATGACGACAAAAGATTCGTAAGTTGACGTATTGAGTCGAGAATAACTTAATGATGCAACCACAAATCGACTAACATTTTTATCAAGAAACAAAGAAATGACTGACATTAGCTAATAGTGGTCATAGATTCATATCAGTGGAGAAAGTTTAAAACTTTTACCTGACTGGGATTCGAACTGAAGTTTCCTGCTTACAAGGCAGAGTCGCTCATCGCTAAGCCATTCGGACCGAGTGGTAATTGCTACTAAACGGACTACTGTAGCACATCTCACGTGAGACCCAAACTGTCAAATCATTCGCACACTACAGATATAGTGCCCCTTTCCGATTGTCCTCATTACTCGCGGCATTTCACCGCTTCCTGTACGAGTTCGAGAGCGGTGTGAATCTGCACTGAGGTGAGAAATTGGCCGTCAGACATGTCCGAAAGAACGGACCACATACCTACAACACTTTAAGGTGTTATGTTTACAAATGCCTAAGCTTTTTGTATGACACTTGCGACCTGCAACCTACGTCACCACTTGCCGCTACCGCAATGTACTGAACAACGGCGAAAGGAATGTATTAGTCCCAATATTTCTAGCGTTTCTTATTCCATTATAATTTCGCGAATCTTTCAGTTGTGATTGATCATTATATTGGAAGATTAAGGAGATGCTGTGATTTCGCTCGGAAGCAACCGAAATTCCCATTATGCAGATTATTCTGAGCTATAAAAAGGATAGAAAATTGAAATGGCTGCATTTGGAGAGAGGAATATTTGTGATGGAAATACTGGGCCTTTATCATCCCTACCGCTAGCTTGAGACGAGACAACAGTGAATAGGTGTAAGCGCTTAGAGAGAGAGAGAGAGAGAGAGAGAGAGAGAGAGAGAGAGAGATGGCTCAAATGGCTCTGAGCACTATGTGACTTAACTGCTGAGGTCATCAGTCGCCTAGAACTTAGAACTACTTAAACCTAACTAACCTAAGGACATCACACACATCCATGCCCGAGGCAGGATTCGAACCTGCGACCGTAGCGGTCACGCGGTTCCAAACTGAAGCGCTTAGAACCGCACGGCCACACTGGCCGGCTAGAGAGAGAGAGAGAGAGAGAGAGAGAGAGAGAGAGAGAGAGAGATGGAAGCTCATTTTATGTTGACAGTCGTAAAACGTAGAATGTTCGCTCGTGTATCCAACATAACTCGCTACGGCATGCAAACTGAATAGGCCTTTATATGAAATCGTGGCCAACAGCTGTTCTGAAGCGGCATGTAGGCCAGATTCCGTGGCAACATTGGACGATGGCCCTCAGCGTCAGAGGCAGCTTCCAGGACGAACTCACCATCTGCGAACGGTCGCTGGAACGGGAGAGTGGCCCGAAACAAACGAGTTTAGCTTGCAGACGCATTCCCGAGCGGCGTTTTGCTGTGGTCGGCGGCGACCGCAATTACTTTATACCAGGCTCGTTGTGCCCGGAGCGAGCGGGCGGGACAAATTGTGGCTCGCAGCCTCCAGCCGCCAGCCGCCAGCCGGGCTGCTGCGTGATGGATGCGGGCGCGCCACGCTGACTGATTGCGTCCGGAGACCGCCGCCTCTGCCTCTGCCTCTCCCTCTCCCTCTCCCTCTCTCACCCCCTCTGCCTGCCTGACCGGTGGGGTCAGGCCTGAGCACCCCCCCCCCCTTCTCTCGCTCTCTCTCTCTCTCTCTCTCTCTCTCTCTCTCTCTGCGTGTGTCTGAGTGGTGTGTGTATGTGTGTGTGTGTGTGTGTGTGTGTGTGTGTGTGTGTGTTGCTGCACGGTTTGCGAGTAACCCACCTCCGAGAAATTGAACGCGCTATTTTTAGATCTGCATCTCTGCTTCGACCATTTTACTATAGATGGCAGATGTGGAAAGTGATGGTGCAGTAGGTAGGTTGAAATGTTACACAGTACACAGTGGTGACTAAAGTCATGGGATTCCTCCTAAAATCGTGTCGGACCTCACACTGGTCCGGCGTTGTGCAGAATATCGTTGTGGCAAGCATGGCATGAAGTCAAGAAGTCTTTGGAAGCCCCCTGCAGAAATATAGGGCCATGATAACTCTGTAAAAAAAGAAGCACGCCGTCTTCAGGCCATGAGTGGCCTACCGGGACCATTCGAGCCCCGTGTCATCCTCAGTGGATGATGCGGATAGGAGGGGCGTGGGGTCAGCACATCGCTCTACCGGTCGTTATGATGGTATTCTTGACCGAAGCCACTACTGTTCGGTCGAGTAGCTCCTCAATTGGCATCACGATTCTGAGTGCATCCCGGAAAATGGCAACAGCGCATGGCGGCCTGGATGGTCACCCATCGAAGTGCCGACCATGCCCGACAGCGCTTAACTTCGGTGATCTAATGGGAACCGGTGTATCCACTGCGGCAAGGCCGTTGCCATGCTAACTCCGCAGGATTCTGTGCATGAAGTGACCTCTCGATTACCTGCCATGTGGGACGAAATGGGTGCCCAGATGATTTGCTAGAATTGTCCAAAGTTATCTTCAAACCAATCGCGTAGGATGGTGCCTCGGTGACACAATAAGAATTTCATCGTTGTTTCTTATCATGAAGTCTATAAATGGTTGAAAAGGTCTTCAAGTAGCCACCCGCAACCATTTCCAGTCAGTGATCCGACCAGCTGGACCAGAGGACCCGGTCAATTCCATGCAAATACAGCCTATACCATCATGCAGCCACCACTTGCTTTCACAGTGCCTTATTGACAAATTGACTTTATGCATGGCTTCCTCAGGTCCCCGCCACGCTATAACCCTACCATCAGCTCTTGCCAGCTGAAATCAAGACCCGTCTCAACAGGTCAGAGTTTTCCCAACCGTTTAGGGTCCAACCGATATGGTCACGAGCCCAGGCGATGCACTGCAGGCCATGTAGTATATGAGCAAAATAGCACTCGCATCGGTCGCCTGCTAACGCAAAATTTCGCCGCATTCGTTCGTCGTAGGTTAGATACTTATTTTTGCCGTTATCTCACGCAGTTTGCTTGTCTTTTTGCACTAATAACACTGTGCAACCGCCGCTGCTTTCGGTCGTTATGTGCGGGCCGTCAGCTTCTGCATTGTCAATGGTGAGAGTTAATATCTCAAATCTGGCATTCTCGACAGACTGTTGATCTCGGAATATTTCCTTTGCTAACGATTTCTGAAATGGAATGTTCCATGCGCCTAGCTCCAACTACCGTTCCGCGTACAAAGTCGGTTATTCCTGTCTTGCGGCCATAATCACGTCGGAAAGCTTTCCACATAAGTCATCTTAATGAAAATGACTGCTTCGACAATACGAAGCCCATCTGCATCTTGTGTACGTGATTCTTCCGCTGTCTATACATGCGCATATCGCTTTCCCACTTGGGTATAAGCTTAATCGTTTGTGAAGACAACGTCACGAAAATATTAGTCGAGTTTTGATTGCGTCATAGAGTTATTCTTGATTGAGTATGTCAACTTAGGAGCCCAATTATCCTCAGTTGCGGACAGTTTTAATTTTATGATTCGACATGAAGAAATTTGCGGCTGAGGCTCATAAAATTCCGGGTAAGACCTACAGCGAGACACCTATTAGTGAAACAGTGTGCATCATATAGTTTCAGAATAGTTTCAACGCTTCACGAACAGTGAATTTTGTGTCAATGACCGTCATGGCAATAAATCAGAGGAGAGTTTTCGAAGCAGCTTATACCTACGAAAACAATCACGGGCAAAGTTGTAAAACTGCCTGTGGAGTACCGCAGACCATCGTAATAAAGCGTAGACTACGGTAGTTTTGCTAATAGCATTGGTCAGTGAAGACTGAAACCAGGTTACATGTACATTAAGTGTGTTGCGTAACTGTTGGGCGTTACCTCGTTTCGAGCGCTTTGTTTGAGTATGTGATCAGCGTCTTACTAGATTCCCCTAGAAACCAAGAGCCGTGAATCGTCTAGAAACTGTGTGAGGGTGTATAAAGGGTCGAGTAACCTACGAAATATTTCTTCCTAGTTATCCCCCTGTCTGTTAGTTAAAAATAAACAGTATATATAGCAAAATTCAAATCGTCAGTTTGTAATTCAGGTTTTATTCGAAAATTATTGACTGACAACGTGAAACGCAAGGATGTTGTAGTAAAAATAAATATGGATTTATTGTATAGTGAGATTTCTGCATAAAAGGTAAAAGAAACACAAAACAAGAACATACCAAAGATGGCTTCAGTACAGCGTTGATCTTACGTACTACATGTTTCTGTTATTCATAACCAGCTTTCACAGTTGTTAGTAATAACAATAAACATTTGCCTTTTATCATCATTATGAACTTTCTACAGCAAACAAAAGACCAACAGTAATTATAAAGAATTTTTTATCGGAAAATTAAGAAGAAGTAATTGCTTTGGTTACAAGAAAGGGCAGAAGTAGCGCCAACAGCCTTTTTAAAATTATAACATGCAATTTACATTTTGCAAAGATATAAAATGCATGGTGGACTAACACCGAATGAGTGTGGTTACAACTGTGTGCAAAACAAACACACGCAGAATCAAAAAACAAAGAGAAATCGTAGGCTCTCAGTTTCTCTCTCACACATTAATTTAGGCTTCTTTCCCTACGACTGCCACCAGTACTACCGGTAATCCTACCATTTACTACGTAATTTACGTATTGTAGCAAAACTACGCTTCGGCGCAATTCTAATCAGAGGAGATCATTCTCGAAACCAGCTGATTCGTTTGAGCCGAGCACTGAAAGACAAACGACCGTAAAACAACGACAGAAATGAAATGGTGATCTTGTAGCATGACAGTACTCGACCCTATGTCCCAAAACTCCTCAAAACATACTTGTAAACTTCTAAATGGAAGTTCTGCTCCACCTGCCATACTCTCCAGACATTGCGCCCTCTGACTGCTACCTCTTTCGATCAATGGCAAAAAGCTGTGCCTTCAAAACATTGGAAATACAGGACGTCTCCCAAGGTCACCGTCATACTCACAGAACGTGGTCATCTGAGATACTGCAGAACGGCTATTCGTCGTTGAACACAATGCGTGCCATTCACTAGCAGTTCACTCTTCCTGTTCACGTCCCCATCCAAAGGCAGCCGTTTGTGTACTGTTAACGCCAGCCTACTCATGAGACGGTGATTCTGTAGTCTGGCTGCATAAAGTCTCCGACCAACGGTAAAGGACGACACAGTGTTGCGGAATGTTCTCGGATGGTAGATGGAGATGTGAAGGAGTTTCCCCATGTTTGGTGCCCAATACGGCGCTATAAAACACATTATATCGGATATTACGTGTGGTACATAAAAAATGACGTAATCAGAGCAGTTTCATTACAACGTGAGACGGAATTTTAACGATGAGTACGCTGCGCACACGTTCCCATGCTGCCCAATATCAGGCCACTGTAGTATCCGATTGCTTCACAAATCTGAATGTTCCACGATTCCACCAGCCATTCGAACGGAGCCTACAGTGAGGTCCATTTCAAACTCTGCCACGTGCTGATCTCGCTGCGTCACTCAAGTGCGTGACATCTGCGAATCCCTCGTAGAGATCTCTCAACAATTGACGCTCTTCATTTACTTGCACCTTATACACCTTATCAAATCCAGAAATAACCCGTAAACACGAAACGCACTAATGCACTTTGGTGCCGCTCTGCTTGTCGCACATTATTAAAACTGTAATGATGCACATATTAGTCTATGATGTGTACGTTGTAATGAAACTGGCATGATTACGCCCGTTTTCTCTGTACCACGCGTAATATCCGATATAATGTGTTTTATACCGCATTTACCGTTTCTTAGCTGTCATAAATATTTTAAATATTTCGTGTAAAAATTTTCTTGATTATTTAGGCAAATGTAAATGTCAGAGAGGTATGTATGCATGTAGAAATTTCTTAATCTTTGACCAATGTGTTGTAAGTTACGTATTTAAAAATCTGTGGACTATTAGTGGGTAAAGAAAGTAGTTCGCTGAGAGAAGATGTGTATGGTAGCATGATGTCAGAGTTGGGCGAGCGTTACGCGTTGTGTCTAAATAAAAATGCCCAAAAGTATTTTTTCCATGATTGTGAACCACAAAGAAATAGTGTTATTGAAATTTGTGAAATTATCTTAAGGATATATAAACAAAGTGAAGACTGAAACGTGTTCATTGGTTTGATTAGAATTGATGCCGCAAGAACAAACCCGTGAACTCCTGAAAATCGCAATACTTTGTCAGTATTCTACTGCAAAGCGAGAAAGAAGCCCATAGACGTGAACTAAGAAAAACAACGAAGAGGAATTTTACCAGCTAAGTACCAATTATTTTGATCAATCAACAATTCTGAACTTTCCAACCTGTTTCCTCAGTGTGCTGTTACGAAGGACGAAGTGTATGTCTTTGTAAATCAGCAGAAACAGAATTTAAATAATGAACTTTAATGAATAATTGTAGGGTGGGGGGGTCTGAACACGTACCACTCTGAACCTATGTCCGACTCTGTCTTTTGGATGCTTGATTTTCTTGCCAGGCATGACCAAAACGCTACATATGTCGTTTTCCCCCATGACACGTTACTTCAGTGAAGCGATCCTAAGCTCTGAGTAGCTGTTGCGATTCTGCATGGACGAGAGAGTTCAGGTTATCAGTACTTGCTATTTCTAAATAACACATTAAATATGCATAAATAGAACTGCTACGACTATGTCCCAATAGGGTGATCCGTTTAGGCTGCGAGATGAGTAATCATAGTATTTCCAGCGGGCAGTGATGCTCTGTATTGGTGGTCTAAGCAGTTAGAGCATAAGTCTTACTGGCAGTGAGTGCAGCTCGGCAGACTTGGATGACACATAAAAACAGCTGCTAGAGTATAGTACGGAAGATAACTGAAAAAACTACACAGTGAGGCACAAATGACACTTCTACTGAAATTCGTTAATTACATTGAATTCTCTGAGGTGTATGATGGCTCCTGGACAAGACAGAACGTTCGTAATAGCGTGTGCTCACCACAGAGGGAAACGCGTGCTCTGTAACGTACTCCTATGCTGTCCATAAGGTTGATAAGTAGTGCTTGTAGTAGGATGTTCCTTCACAAGAAAGGTTAACAAGTGCTGGATGGTCGTTGCTGCGTGTCCCAAACGTCTTTCCTACGCTTCCCACACGCGCTAGATCGGATTTAGATCGTGATACTGGCAGGTGAAACCATTCGCCGAGTTTCCTCTCGTTCCAACATCACCTCAGTCTGGGTTGTTTAACTCGATCGCACATTGTCATCCCTAACAATGAATTCAGGGCCTAACACACCCGTAAAAAGACGCAGATGGAGAGCTGTAGAGTGGCACCACATCTCTTATGCACCGAGTTCAAGGATTTGGAGCGCAGTACGCGCTTGTGAAGTTATGACTCCACACGCCTTCTAGACCACCAAAACTATCGTGTTGAACTTACCGCCATACGAGGGTAAATTCGACATTCTCGAGAAAGACTGTATTGTTGCTCCAGTTGGTATGGCGTGGGGAAGCGCAATATTGCATGAGCTTACTCACCTAAAAATCTCGGAAGACTGTACTCTCCGGTCAACGTTATTGTAACACTATACTACTTCTTCACGCCCATCTTTTAACGTGTGTAATCGACGCTGACTTCATTTTTATGGATGACAATGCGCAACCACAATGAACTGCGCAGGTGAACGACGTCTTAGATCGAGAGGAGTAGTCTTCTCATTACTCCGATTTGAACGCTATCTCCATTGGAGAATAATTCATTGGCTCGGCTGTCAACCCGAGAAGATTTTACCGTTGAGATTCACCGAGAAAGCCTGCATTTTCATGTGTGAGTTATTTTACCTGTGAAATCCTAGATCGTCTATCGATGTGAGCACACGATTTTGTGATGACCGTGGTTCTGTTATTTAACCAAAGTAAACAAAGTAAATAAAGGAAATGGCATCGGTTCGTGATTTTCGACAACGTAACTTAATAGCTTCCTTCAATCTATATACCCTGGTAATGTACAGAAGCCAGGCATTTCAAACAAAACTTCCTGAAAAACAGAACACCACTCTTTACTATTCTGGGACAAATACCTGGATTGAAGAGATCACTGCAGTTTATAGAACTTAGCAATCCTTTTACTGACACGTCAAGAATCAACTGCGACGCCCACAAAGATTGCACTTTCAGTGCAAATGAGGACAGTGCCTTGGATGAAGCGGTGAAACTTGTAGGGAGAAAATTATAATATCCAAATAACAGCAAAACCAACGTAATAACAGTGATAGGTTATGCACTCTAAAACAGGGCACCCCTTATCACACGCAGTCAATTTCTGATAGTAGATGATATGTGTAACTCCGTTAATCAGTCAGCAAGTGACAGAGAATACGTTGTCTACAAACAGTGATCATTACACGCAATTCTAATCTTGCGGGTGAAATCATTGTGGTACAGAGTGGCACGAAGTAAGCGGCTTTGTGGAGTTTACCTGTCCGTTAGATCTGCCCGCCCTCCATAACTCTGTTTCACTGCTTGCCTGCAAGACTTGGACTGCCTCACACCAGCGCGGATCATTCCAGCGGGGCATCATTCGTAACAACGCGTCTATGCACGAAGCAACCCGCGTTGCTCCAAAATTTTTCTGTTTTTTAAATAATGCTGTCAGATGACTTTCCTTAGTACTTCGTAATGGCGATTTTGCTGAGAGCTCACTTATATGTATGTAAGTTCGTACTTGGCGTTTTATTTTACGAAGGATAAATAACGATGTCAGAAATTCTTGAGTGTCTGCGGCAACCTAGTAACCAAACAGAGTGTAGGAACGTTCCGCCAATACTTACAATGAAATGTACGCCATTGTACGATTTTGGTATTGCATTTATCTTGGCTGTAACTTTTGCTGTGGGAACGAATTCTATTTTGAACGCGCGTGAACGGTGTTTTACCCGCGTCATTCATCAGTCCTACTATGATGTACGACGTCATGATGAAAAATAATACAATCGAATATTCTATGTGAAAACACTTCAGGCCTTCTGATTAAAACGAACGTTACTAACATTCCAGATCTTTATTCTCCATGTCTACGTATTTGCAGCCTCTGCCGCTAGAGGACTCCGGATTGTAGCGTGTAGCATGGCGGTGTATAACGTAACTATGTAGATTACAGCGTGCTGTAATCGAGTTCCCAATTCGAAGAGTTCTTCCACATACGGGACACCGTCTGCTTCAGCCTCAAAATACCAGACCACACACAAACGTTGCAACATCTGCGGCATTCCGGCACCTTGCGTTTACTGCTATCCATCATTCTTCGTAGAGTCCCACCTTGGCCCAATGCCATTTTCCTCAGTAGCTGAAACGCTTTAGAGGAATTCGTCTTGATAGTGATGAAGCGATCCAAACAGAAGTGAGATTATGACTCCGTCAACAAACTCGTATATTCTGCAGTGACGAAATCAATAAACTGGTCTCTCGTTTGAAGAAATGTGTTCGTTGGCAAGGTCACTATGTAGAAAAATATGTAAGCAAACATGAAGAATAAAGATGTAGCACACTAGTAACGTTTTTTATTAAGGCTGTAAGAGTTTTATCATAAAACATTTCGGAGGCATTACTTTCCAACATGCCCTCTTCCTTCCCGTGACACGCTGTTAGAATATCTTTTCCATGTACCGTCGGTAACTACGGAACTCATGGTGACTGGAATGCGTTTGGGACGTAACCAAATATTATCTAGTATTACTTTAAATTTCGATTGCATACCCATGTGGATAGTTGCACCGACAGTACTATTGTTTGAAATATTTGTTTCATACTAGTTTCTTTTAATTTATTTCCACGTGCGAATGTGTCAAAGAGCCTGTATACACTTCTACATCCAAACTGTAATGACATTTCAAGAAAGGCTAGAGTGCACGTAATACATGGTGACACAAGAAAAATGTTCAAATGTGTGTGAAATCTTATGGGACTTAACTGCTAAGGTCATCAGTCTCTAACCTTACACACTACTTTACCTAAATTATCCTAAGGACAAACACACACACCCATGCCCGAGGGAGGACTCGAACCTCTGCTGGGACCAGTCGCAGGTGACACAACAGAGTTCCCCGAGGATTACTGCGTTATATATACCACAACAACAGACGTCTGATGATTTCGGATAAGTCATTTAAGTTATTATTATTAAATCAAACGCCTAATGGACAGTGCCGCTACAGACGACGCAGGTCTGAAAGTACATCACTGTTGGGAACCGAAAGTGGTGAAAGGCTGTAATCTAAATAATTTCGATTTAATTCATAAATATATAACATTAACACATGAATTACTTTACGAATGTTCATAAAAGGAACATTTTAAATTATAAGGAATACATAAATAAGTAATAGACGCATTGATATCCATGAGGAAATAATTCCAGCAAAGTAAAATTTTTGAGGGACAATAGGTTTTTAATTGTAAAGACCGTCAACATTTTCTTCTTGTTGCAAATACATGCCAACCAATAACTTGAAAAGGGTTCTGTGCTTAGACTTCTTCAGGGAAATGCTTCCTGTTTCAAGTGTAATGTTGTGACTTACGTGAACTTCCCACTTTAGCGCACTTATTATGTTAGTTACTGGATGGCCTATATCCTAAAATAGATGTTGGTCTTCAATTTTCTACTTATATTGGCGTAATCTTTTAATAAACTCCTCTCAATTGCATAATGGTTCCGAAACAACTGATAAACTGTCCTGTCCGCAGTTGCAACGTCACCTCTGGACTGTGTCTGAATGAAATGATTAATGGTTTCTCGTTCTACACGAACACAAGTCTTAGTGTAATATTCAGAATGCGGAAAGAAATGTTCTAATTCTGAAGGCTGTAAATCCAGTGTGCCGCCACCTAGACGTGATATAACAGGGCTACCTTGAATGCAAAACTTAGCTGTGTAAATCGCTAAAAGTGAAATACTTTAAAAATTAGCAACATACGATGTTCAAAACCTCATCTCCAATTTTGAAAAGAAACTAAGTCACCGTAAACAACTTATACGAAAGTTCACAAGTGATTGTTATTGTGTTATGGTAAAACTTGAATTTCAGACACTGCAACTGATGCTTCGCGCAATAGAATTTGTTTGCCTATTACATGAAATTTAATTTCGTTAAAGTGAACATGATGATCTCCAATGATTAATGCTTGCGTACAAGAAGTTGCTATATGTAATACATTGGACAGCTTCCCCAGCAACATCTACATTATATTCTGCAAACCACTATGACGTGCTTGGAAAAGGGCACGTCTCATTGTACCCGTACCGTTGATATATGAAGCATGATAAGATTGATTGTTTAAATGCCTCTGTGCATTCTGTAATTAATCTAATCATGCCCTTAAGGTCCCTATGCCAGTGATAAGTAACGGGTTATAGTATATTCCTTAAGTCATCATTAAAAGCCGGTTCTTGAAACTTTGTAATTACGATTTCTCAGGATACTTCACGTCTATCAAGAGTTTGCCAGCTCAGTTTCTTCAACATCTCTGTGACACTTTCCCACGAGTCAGACGACCCTGAGACTATTTGTGCCGCTTTCCCTGCATCCATTTAATATCTTTTTACTTCTATTTGGTAGGGGTCCCAAACACTTGAATAATGTTCTACGGTGGGTCACACGAGTCATTTATAATTAATCTTCATTGTAAACTAATTGTATTACCCAAGTATTCCAACAATAAACCGAAGTCTACCACCTGCTGCACCCACGATTGAGCCCGTGTGATCATTGCATTTCACATCCCCACGAAGTGTTACATGCAGGTATTTGTACGAGTTGGCCGGTTCCAACTGTGACTCATTGACAGTGTAGCCACAGACTGCTATAGGTTTTCATTTTGTGAAGAGCACAATTTTACATTTATGAATATTTAAAGCAGTTGCACCACTTTGAAGTCTTCTCAAAATCTGACTGAATGCTTATGCCGCTTCTTTCGGAGAGTATTTCGTTATTGATAAATATATTACCTGCAAAACGTATGGGGTTTCTACCACAAAGGCATTAATTTATAGCATGAACTGCAAGGGTCCTCAAGCTAATTCTACAGTTGGCGATAACTCTCCATCCAAGCAAACATGCTATGAAAATGATCCCCAGTCCAGTCACTAATTCCACTTGATACCCAATTATCATCGTACTTTTAACAATAAGTGTGGATGTGGTAATGAGTCAACAATTAAAACTTGAAAAAGTTAAATGTAAGCGGTTACTGGAACAACATTTGGATTGTACGGAAATTTATAGATATCGCGGTTTCCTAATCAGAACGTGCAACAGCTGGTTTTGGCACTAAAGTTGGTTCTTCCTTGAACAACGGAAACCCTACCCTACTCTATTCTGACCAAATATTCGAAATAAGTCACTTGGCTGCCAGTAGCTGTAAGAAATAAATACCCTGCAAGAGCACTTAAAATAATGCAAGTGCTTGCGAAAACTAAAAACATTCGTAAAAAGTGCAGCTAGCTAACCCCGCAACAATGCAATACGTATCAGCGAAGTTAGGTAAAAACAAAAATGGTTCAAATGGCTCTGAGCACTATGGGACTCAACATCTGAGGTCATCAGCCCCCTAGAACTTAGAACTACTAAAACCTAACTAATCTAAGGACATCACACACATCCATGCCCGAGGCAGGATTCGAACCTGCGACCGTAGCTGTCGCGTGGTTTCGGACTGCAGCGCCTAGAACCGCGAGGCCACCGCGGTCGGCAAAGTTAGGTCAGTAATACGCGATAGCATTAAAATAAAACTTTTAATTCCAGAGTTAAATAAATTAAAAAGTTGATTTAAACTGAAGTTCTTTTGGGGCACTAAAACCGCAAAGTATTTCAGTCACATTAACATGAGAACTTATGATCTCCTTTAGTGGTTGCCATAAAGAATGAGACAGTTTCGAGGAGACATAGCTTTCACTCATTACTTTTTTTGAAACACATTTGAAAGGGGTAGAGAATAATTGTACCATTTTCTGATAACAACGAAGCGGGTACCAGTTTAAAAACTGTCGAACGAAATTTCTTCTTTCACATTATAAAAACTCGCTGAATGAACAAATTTGCCAAAGCTACCGGCGCGAGTACTATAATTAGCTCTCAGATGAATATAGTCATTCTCATTCATATTAACTCATTCAAAGTGCACAGGCACGCGGGGAAATGTTTCAGTAGTCACTCTATAACGGTTATTGTAGCCAACGGAGGGCACGCTCCAAGAATGCTGCACGACAGGACCACCATAATGTCATCAGCCCCTAACATGTTCTCTGATAACCAAAGAGGCATATAAGATCCATGTGTTCATGTATGGAAACTCAAAGACTTCAATTTACATCCTGTTGACACACATGCATCTTTCCCACTAAGGGAATGACTCTAAAACAAAAGAACTTGATTTCAGTGAGGAGTACAATGTAATATGCTAATCTTTGTATTAAGTTTGAATATTCCTTTTAATCAACGGCAATATTACAAAGATTTTTCACTGGTGTGCCTTTGTCCGAAACAGAAGTTTCAGTTACCTCCGTGGACTAGTCGTTCTAGGCTGGCAGGTTATCAGCCATGTTGTTTCTGTTCCTTTATGAGGAGGAGCTAAATTTTTACCTGTCTATCGAACATACATGTAACGCCCCAGTTTTGTGTAATTATAGAATAAAAGTCAAAACTATATTTCTCAAAACCTGTGAGGTTATAATAGCTGCAAAAAGTTGTGCACAACTGTGATTCAGTATTCCGTTTCTGCCTTGTAGTGTAGTTTAAGTATTAGTAATAACTGGTAACATTAAACATAAAACAAAACTGGAAAAAAATACCAAAATTCGATTGGTTATACATCCAGATTGCCATAGCATCGGATAGGTTAATAGCAGTTCCCCATCTTAGGCATTCGGATGCCTGTTTTAAGGAAGCTCTAATTTTCAGGAAGACCCTGTTGCAGAATTCTACATCCATGACTAATGCAAACAGTACTTACGGTATCAAAGTGCTGTGGACGATACGCCGAATTTCTAGAACTGTATTTCCAGAAAACTCATAACATTCCCCCCCCCCCCCCCCCCCCTCCGCGCCACTCACCTCCTCCTCCCACCGATTCCTTTAGGGACACCCGCAAGTTCTCTCTTATTCTGCTGCTGGTTCTGTCTTACTGTCACGTAACTGGCCACAAATCCATTTTTTACTGTCGTCTCTGTGCAGGGCGCAATTCCAGCATTGGTGAATCTTTGTGATCATCACTCAAGCATCAAAACTGACCATAACACTCGATTTTTTAAAAATCTTTTTGAAACCTGCGTTCGAGTCCCGGTCCGACGCAGATTTTCGTTTTTATCATTCCATTATACAGCTGATAGTTGTACATAGTCGCCACTGCGAAGGCATTTAACGTGTTGTGATGCTGTCCCAGTCTCTTTGCCACTCCACCTACAACGGATTTCGCAATAAAGTAAAAATATACACATTTAAAACTGTTGTGGATTTGAATTTGGATGAATTTATGGCGGTTGAAACATGTCGCATCTAATCAAGAAAGTGATGCGCGCAGTATTCTGGACTTTCTAGAGCTGCTTCCCTTTCATCATCACCTGTTTCCTACAGTC
Source organism: Schistocerca piceifrons (assembly GCF_021461385.2). NCBI lineage: Eukaryota > Metazoa > Arthropoda > Insecta > Orthoptera > Acrididae > Schistocerca > Schistocerca piceifrons. Next base: position 491,996,836 of record NC_060141.1, read on the forward strand.
TGTGGTCAGTGAAAGTTAGTACAACTTTTAATTGACTTCCACTGATTTCCTACTTTCCCACTAAAGAAGCTTGAAATTCCCTGTTTCTTTCATTCCATCCATTGAGTGTTAGCCATTTAGCGGGTCTTCTGTTGTGATACGTACCTGGACTTACACTTCAAATTGTTTTGACTTCGCAGAATATTATACATTTACCAATAACTAATGATGAATAATGCGTCTACTCGTTCTTTTAATGTTGTCTTAAGTCCGCGAGATAGCTTTTTATCCTGTCGAAACATCAAACTCGTAAACTGCTCTGAATTCAACCAAAGGACTTTTCATTGAATGCAGTATTAGATTGTATAATTATGCTAGTTGGTCAGAACCAGTCTGGTGAATTCGACAGTTGAATAAAGACGTCTGTTAGCAAACGGGTTTGGTATTCTTCATCCGACCTACGGATCTGAATCAGGTGCAACAAACAGAGGGAGACGGTGAAATTATTCTTTCTTTATTGTGACGTACGTCTGTTTCTGTACATCGTTTTGTACGAAGGGTGGCGTGCATGTTGTGAAGTCAGTGAACACTTAAAGTATTTCTGTGCCAGTATTTTTGACCAAGTCCTCTCGATGTCCAACTAGATAGTTTCATTGGAAAACAATTAGCATTCTGCTGCGTAATTTTAATAGTCTCTCTAAACAAAAGACCTTTCTCTACATTTTTAACGGAATGTAAGGTCAAGAGTTGTTGACGCCGCTGCTATAATGCGATACAAATGACGTTAGAAACAAATAGGGCATGTTTTCGGATAAACTTTCGTATTAATTCTGCGAGCCTTTTGCCTCTTTTACGTCAAATAAAGCTGTACCTCTCGTCTAGGGTTTTGTTAGACGCTATCTTGAAATTCATTTAACTTACTTCTCTGTTGCCTGCAAACTGCTTTCTTTGTATTAAGTGAACACTCTGCATCAACGATAATCGTTAATTCGCTCTGTATAAACGATGCTCGCTAAAGCGAATTAACCTTTCCATAAACTGTGTGCAGCATTTTTCCCTGTGTCAAGGGTCTCCGAAGTTCAAATGACGTAGTGTTTCTTTAATTAACTTCACAACTTTGCAGTTACATTTAGAGTCACTGTCAAGACTTTCTGAAGCCGCACCAGAAATATCGCACGTGTTATCTAAGAAATTATTTCTATTATTTCTTTCAGATCATAGTGTCTGGTAATTATTTGTATTTCTGTCACTAGTCTACGTCCGCAAAATAGTTACATTCAGCTCAACGCTTCACTTCTTAAGAAAACCTATATAGTACATTTAATGATACCTGTTAATGTCTAGTTTTGTTTATCGAATCATCCTACCTATGTATCTAAGAAAAATTTTATTTCGAGCTAATTCCTACTACGTGACACCTAAACTATCCCTAATGGTGTATGGATTACCGGCGTCAAATAATGCATCTACATCTACACTGCCGGAAAAAGAAATTAGTACTCCTGGAAAAACAACGTCGCTTTCGACCCGATGACGGCATATGCCATCTGGGAAATAGTAGATGTACTCATAATGGTTTCAAGGTCGCCCACAACAATGTATTAGTGGCATAACTACCAGAGAGCCTATCCATTAATAGAGAATACAAGCAGAAAGTTCAGTTTCGTGCAGACGTCTGAAGCAAGCAGGCAACCGTAGTTGGTTGGATGGTTGATTTTGGGGTGAGGACCAAAGAGCGAAATCATGGGTCCCGCCGGATTAGGGAAGGATGGGGAAGGAAATCTGCGGTGTGCTTTCAAAGACATTTGCCTGAAACGATTAAAGGAAATCACGGAAAACCTAAATCAGGAGGGCTGGACGCGGGTTTGAATCGACATCCTCCCAAATGCGATTCCATTGTGCCAACCACTGCGCCATCTCGCTCGGTAGGCAACGATGCAACGGAGACCCACTCGTGCTTCTTCCAACAAACTGAGCGAATTTTAGAGGTGTCAAATTGTGTCCCTCCAAGTTCAGGTATGGTTCTTTCGGAGAATTGCCTTATAAGTAGGATGTCCTGTGTCCGTTGCGCAACGAAACCGGTATCGATGCTCCCGTGAACATTTTCACATCCGATACGACGTTATGGGTCTACGCGCAGGCGAGACGCTGTAACGTCTAGTAAGAAACAAAAGCAACATATTATGTAGTAACGAGAAAATTATATGTATCATATTGTGTTATTGCATAAAATTATGTATTTTTTTTATTATTTATTTTTGAGAATATCTGCGTCGGCGAGTAATGAAACCGCCACAGACGATAAATGTCGAACAAAGATTAAAATTAGTAACTAGTATATAATACGTGACGAATATCAATTTCTTTGCCTTCTTCATCTGGGAGTCGAGCGAGTAAGATATCCTGTGTCGTAGTAGCGAACGCTAGTGTAGCATTCTTTTGTCGAGACTAAGAGATGTACGCCATTGCGTGTGAATTCATAAAGGTGTGTAACAATTGAAATATTTAAATGTTTTAATAGAGTTATGTAAATGAAAACTTGCATTATTAATTGTTAAAGCTTGCTTGCCTATTATCCCATCCTGTTGAGACATTTTTCAGTTATATAAATATTATCTGTGGTGCTGAGCTGCGTGGCGAACGAAAGAGCCGCTGCCGCGGCGTATTCAAACAACTTCCAATATAGTCTATCATACCGCAAGGAAGCGGTAAAGTAACAGTAAAATAATATTATTTCTTTTAGCTTCCAGACTTGCAATGCAGATCAGCAGATTTTATGATGTGTTGCAGGTTGACGCGGGCTGCTGATAGTATATAGCTCACAGTACAAATAAGTTAATGTACCGTCAACATCTAATAGGAATCTTGCTGTGCTCCTTTCTGGTCTGGCAAACTTTATAGTGAAAACGTATTTTTTTAATAGTCTCATGTTCTTGTGCTAGTCGTGGTATTGAATGGTGTTTTACCGAGAAACAAAATCCACTGCAAAATTTTGTTGTTGAACGATCATACGAACTGTAACATCAGTGTTCATAACCAAGTAATTTCAATTTTCAATAACTATAAAGTAGGGAAGATATGTTGATTTTTAGAATGAGTTACAGTCACGAAAAAACGTTCCTTTAATTGTAGGCCAGATACAGAACAATAAGATCTCAATATATATATTATGCTTTGTTAAAAGGTAATGATGATAAAGAAATTCAAAGCACGGCATTATTAACAGATATTTCGCGGCTATTTTCGTATATGCGTTAATAAAAAACGCGAAAACGCCATCCAGGATGCTTATATTGTAACGGCAGCAATGACAGGCCTTACAGCTGTCACGGCACCGATAACAGGGATTGTGCGCCCAGACATGTAAACAAGAACATTTGTAAACCGGTTATTAGCAGCTAGACAACTGATAAGCACACCTTTAGCTCGATTTCCACTCATGCCACGGCACAGACGTGCACTGTTAGACTGGTGCCTTTATAGGATCACTTAGAAAATGGAATGGTGTACCAAAGCCACCAGCGATGAAAACAGATTCTGCATGAATGCAGAATTGCGCGTACGACGGAGAACCGGTGAGCGATTTCTCGTAGAATGCATTCGTGCAAGACACACTGACCCCAGCCTAGGCCTTATGGTCTGTGTTGCGATAAGCTACAACTCTCAACCACCTATGGTGTTTCTTGAGGGGTCGCTTATCAGAGCTCGGTAGGTGCAGAGTATTGTCAGAAGTACGCTTTTGCCTCACTTGCAACAGCAGGGTATTTTGTTGTTCCATCAAGATAATGGTCGCCCATATACTAGCAGTGAAACTCAACGTGCTCTGTGTGAGGTGCAGCAATTCTGGCGGCACGTTCTCCAGACCTGTCCCGAATCGAGCACGTGTGGGATGTGATGGAACGAGAAGTGGCTCGTGCACCTCGTCAGCCAGTAACTCTTACAGAACTACGTGAACAGATCGAGCGGGCGTGATATAACGGGTCCTTGGACAGTGTTTTCCATTTGTACGATAGACTGGATGCCAGATATAGCGACAGCATTGCCAACCGTGCAGGCTACACCACTTACCAATATGATTGTTTCAGCATGGGTCGATACCTGGTGCCTATCAGTGAACTGGAAATGTAATCATTTGATATATTCCATATTCGCTGTTGCTGCAATAAATCTTGACTGAATTAGGAAAGTCTAAAACGCAGCACAATTTTTCTCCTCGTAGTGTATTTCAAATCACCACGGACGATCAGTATACAGCCATATCATGTCTGCTAAGAATCAAACACAGTAACGTCACTAACGGCAACACATATTTAATTAATTCCTCCTGGTGCCCACCTCCTGTGGTCGTAAACACCATCATGCAACGAGACAGCGCTCTGGAAAGCATTCAAATCCCTTATAACAGCAGAAACAAAGTTCTGCAGATAATCCACCTGCGGGTTAGTTGCGAATGTATGTTTTCTTTCCGTTATAAAGATATATAAAATTTCCACATGGATCTACGTCTAATTTATCATAGAATTTACTCAAGTCCCATGGTTGAGGGTCTTACTACGTGCAACACAGGTCACTGGCACAGTTTTTCGCTGATGTGAGACTACATGTAGTGCCCTAATGGACGAAGATTGATAAGTAACGTACAACATCTAGTTTGACTTAGGTCATCTAACCCAGTCCTGTGACATAATGTATGGGCTCATATCTAAAGTGTAAAACAATATCGTTGATGTTGTTTAAATACTGGAACAGCAACTTCTATAGTTTATGTAAGATTTATGAGATCAGATGTCTGAAAGAATACGTAACTCAACCACAGGATTCTATTCCAATTAGAGAACTATATGTTGAACGTCTACTTTAACAGATACCATTATACAGTATATTGTAAAATGCTGAAGCAGTATTGTACTTCTTTTTAATTAGGCTATGGATATAAATTGAGATTATTTAGATGTGGACGTAATGTAATGGTCTACATTAAAAACATATTTGTACTACCTAGGAAATACCATTCGAAAGTCTGAGACATCTCTTACCCACACGTTGGCTGGTGTCTTGCAAATCGGCTCGTTTAGGAACCCGAGTTCACTGGAAATTTTCTGTTGGAGTACAGGTTCACTTGTGTCAATTTCCACTATTAATGTGATGAACTAAACATATTTGGCGTTCAAAAATTATACAAACAAACTTGGAGCGGGTGTAGAAAGCGTCTTGTGGAACAAAATGAGGGTGGATCTCGTGTCGGAAACGTCATCCAACGATGCTGCTGAGCGTCGAAGTTACAGCGACGGCACCTGCCCTCAGGCCACACTTTTGGACAACAAACGTTATTCGTACACTGACAGACCGTAGGCGAAGCGTCAGGCAATTTATTTTAATGTATGGTGCCTGTTATTTCGGACAAGTCCACAAAGTACAGACACCACACAGAATCCGCAGTTGTGAAAAATTATATGTCAACTGAAGAGGATCATTGCCGTCACCTGCTGTGGGACATTACGTGGAATCAGCGGCGACGAGTGAAAATGTGTATCGGATGGGATTCAGAACTATGATATCCTGCTTACTACGCAGGGGACTGGACGTAATTGTGCATCCGCACTGAAGAATAACAGGTACCACACATTCGTATAATGTGATGCGTCTAGCTTCTTCAGTGCAGATGCACAAATCTGTCTAATCTCCTGTGGGAATCTCAGAGTAGGGACGGGGAATGCGGATAGGCGGTGCTCGGTGGGAGGATGGATCGACCGTGAGGCGCGCGGAGATAGTCCACTCAGTTGCGATAACACTGTGTCCCGGGTAGCGCAGTAGACAACACACCCGCCAATTAAGCAAGAGATCCCGGATTCGAAACCCGGCCAAGTACCCGTTTTTACTCGTTGTCGGTGATTCCGCGTAATGTCCCACTGAAGCTGACAGCAGTGATCTCCTTCAGTTTACATCTGCCAGTGTTGTTTGTTATTCAGTGATAGCGATTGGAGAATATGGAGCTAACTGCTATGTAGAAAGGCCTTGTCTGCTGTGAATGTGATCGTCTTTTGCCTCGCTGGATGACGGTTTCAGGTACAGGTTTCCATCCATAGCATATTTTTATCCTGCAACCCACTAAAATCTCTAATGTTTTTCGTATAGCGGAGATAAATAAACCGCAGATACAAACCTGTGTCCAAAATCGTTATCCACCAATACAACACAGAATTGCATTCATAGAAGACAGGGCTTGTTTGCACAGCAGTAGGCTACATCTTCTCCACTGGTGGTCGTAGTAATCAGTCGCAGTCACTGAATAACAAACAACAATGCGAGATGTTCCGCCTACGGTCCGCCTCCGTACAAACTCAAGTTAGCTACCGAAGGGGTCGGTAATGGCAGCCAGCACCTATAACTTCGGTAAACTGTAGCGTCGTTGAATGACGCTTCCCTTCACGGTTTCCCACTCTGATTTTGTTTCTCAACATACCTGCTACATCCCCTCGAACTTTTTTGGTGTAGTTTTAAAACACCCTGTCGATATGGATTCGCTGTCTGGCAGATTAAAACCGCGTCCCGGACCGAGACTCGCACTCTGGACATTTGCTTTTCGCAGGCAAGTGCTCTACTATCTTTTTTTATTTTTGGTTGATCACAATTTTTTCGTTAGTGTTCTTTGTATTTGTTCGGGGCTGACGTGCCACGATGCTTGTTGAAGTTCATCGTTCATCCATTAATCCATTAACTCAGTTCCTTTTCTTACAGAAGACAGCTAACCCTCTCACCGAACACGCTGAGCTACTAAATGGTTCAAATGGCTGTGAGCACTATGTGACTTAACATCTGAAGTCATCAGTCCCCTAGTACTACTGAAACCTAACTAACGTAAGGACATCACACACACCCATGTCCATGGCAGCATTCGAACCTGCCACCGGAGCGGTCGCATGGTTCCACACTGAGGCGCCTAGAACTTCTCGGTCACACTGGACTCGCATTCTGGAGGACTACGGTTCAATCCCGCGTCCGGCCATCTTGATTTAGATTTTCCGTGATTTACCTAAATCACTCCAGGCAAATGCCGGGATGGTTCCTCTGAAAGGGCACGGCCGACTTCCTTCCCCACCGTTCCCTAATCCGATGAGACCGATGACCTCGCTGTCTGGTCTCCTTCCCCAAACAACCAAACCCAACTCCAACTTCTCGGCCACACCGGCCGGCGCTGAGATACCGTGCCGGCTACCAGCTGAGCTACCCCACAAGGCTCACGCCCCGTCCTCCCAGCTTTACTTCTGCCAGTACCTCGTCTCCTATCTTCCAAACTTCACAGAAGCTCTCCTGCGAAACTTGCAGAACTACAACTCCTGGAAGAAAGGATATTCCGGAGACATGACTTTGCCACTGCGTGGGGAATGTTTCCAGAGTGAGATTTTCACTGTACAGCGGTACAGGAGACAAGGTACTGGCGGAATCAACGCTGTGAGGGCGCGTCGCGAGCCGTGTTGGGTGGCTCAGCGTGTTCCGTCAGAGGTTTAGCTGACCTCTGTAATGAAAAAAAAAGAGTTAATGGATCAGCGATGAAGTTGAACAAGTGTGGTAATATGTCTGCCCCGAACGAGTACAACGCACAATAAGAAACAAAATGTGATTAAAAGAAAGAAAAAAAGTTGGTATCAGAGCACTTGCCCGGGAAAAGCAGAAGTCCAGAGTTCGAGTCTCGGTCCTGCAAATAGTTTTAATCTGCCAGGAAATCTCATTTTCATTTAGTTTTGTTCTGGTTTGGGCGCTTAAAGGGTCTGGTAGAATATATAATAGGCGTAAATGTGATCAGGTTTTGTGTGATCACTGTGAAAGACAGAGAGATGCCGCATACCCGTATGAGATAGCATTATCAGCACGGTACATGGTTTGAAAGTGGCGTCGTTTTTGGTTTCCATCTAGTCGGTTGGTCTAATCGTGCTATACGCAGATTTGTAGGGAGAAATATAAATGTGGTCTTTATTCTGGTTCATTTCTGTGCCGTTAGTCACCGCCACAGTCGGTTCACTGCTGCCTCAGATGTAGTTGGCAAATTCAAAAATCAAAAATGATCGATGTCGCGAAATTTAAAATTGGTAAAAAGTCCTAAAATGGCGGAAATGTAAAAATATTGAAGGTGATGTATTGTAAGACCTTAAAAAATTACACACACACACGCAGACGCGCGTAGAGTGCTCAAATCTACCCAAAGGCTCTGATATTTCTTATTGCCGTATTTAAATAAAAATTTTCTGTTCAGCTGTTTACAGTTTGCGTGTTTATCCATTGACCACTTACCCGCAGCGGGTGGTACAAAGGTGTGAATTATGATTTTATGACACTATATGTAAACATTGCATACCTTGCTTAGTTGAAGCATTTTTGTAGACATTGTAGTCGCGGATAGAATACTGGCATTCTACAAGCGTTCTGGAAGAATTTGGACGACGATGGTGGTCTGTTCCGCCTCGTCGATAGTCTACTGCAAGGATGTTTACAAGTGTTGCCATCTGTTGGTGACGACAAGTACCAGGAGTATGAAGCCGCAGTTGACTCAACAATTTGAATTTTTGCGGAACAGTAGTTGAAGTGAAATTCGTCTTAGGCTGCTAATTTCTAATTCGTTAATAACACTGCATAAGCGAACATTGGTATAACACTTTATGGAGACTGTGGTATTGTTTGCCCTTTCTCTTGTATGAGAAATATAAGTATCAGAAACTGTATTTTAAGCTTGTGGTGACATCTGAGGTTCACCAGAGAACATAAATATTTTTCCAACCGTGAAAAGCTTTCAACTTCTATTTCTCATGATGCAGCACCAAACTGTGAGTGAGATCTAAGCCAATTTTGAAAATTCAGTATAGCTCTGTCTCTGGACTGGTGTTCCCTCGAAGCATCTGGAACAAAGTCGAGGTATTAGGACTTAGCGTCTTGATCCATGTGTTCACTGACCTGAATACTAGTTTAAAATTTGCTAATATGGATCTCAAACAAAAAGTTTTGAAGTTCTTTACAGTTTGATTTAGTCTGACCTGTATTTCTACAGCTCATCTTCTCCTCTCTCCTGAGTTTGATTTCATATAGATAATGTCTTCAAAATCTTTTCATAAAACAGTACTGTCTGTATTTAACGCTGTAGCATAAAAAAATGCATAAATGAAGAACTAAACGTTACAGTCGCCCAGAATTTTATAGTCAGACTTTTCATGTTCTTGTCATTGCTTCAATGTCCGGAATAAGCGTAAAATTAAGACTATGGAATAAGTAGTGACAGTAGCTTTGCTTAATTAAATCGACAAGTGCTCTTCAAGCTGTAAATGAGATCAGCAAGAGTGCCTACGTTTGTTCTGCAGTCGGTATCTGTCTGATATTACCACGAGTTAAGAGGGTCAAATGCACTGGATGTCAGCAATACAATCAAAAGTCTCTGTCAGCGAGATGGTCTTGTTGATGCCTACCTGCCTGTCTTGAGATACTTGACAGTCATCACAGAACAATTTAGGTGCGGAAAATGATTAATCTGAAGCTCCGTTGTATCTATGATAAGGAGATAGAAGTACGCACATATGGAAGTGCTGCTTTATGGAATCTTCAGATAAATGCTTTTCACTATGACGCGAAAACTACACTCATGCACCGGAAAAACAGAACATCTTGAATGGCTAGAGATAGGATGTTCATATTCACACGACCAGTACATTAGTATGCTCTGCAGAAGTGATTAGTATTTGAACCATGTCTGCCCGCGACTTCAAGGCCAACGTAGTTATCACGGCGCAACACCACCCCCCGGTAAAATACGCCTGCGGCTCTCGTTGTCACTATATACCGAAGGTAAGGGATCAGTGTGATTTGAGTAGACGTGCAGGATTCTTCGCAGATGTATGCGCGAAACGTAACACCTCATCTTCATCTTTGTCCTCTTCCATTTCCCTCATATGTATCTCCCTCGTATAGACCCTCTAAGTACTCCTTCTACCTTTCTCCTTTCCCTTCTTTCCTTAGGACTAGTTTTCCATCGGAGCGCTTGACATTCATGCATGAGGTTATCTTTTCTCCACGTGTGTCTTTAATTTTCGTGTAGGTGGCTTCTGTCTTACCCCTAGTGATATATACTACATCCTTACATTTGTCCTGTACCCATTCCCGCTTTTATATTTTGAACTTCCTGTCAATCTCATTTTTGAGACGTTTATAATCCTCTTCGCCTACTTCATTTACCGCATTTTTATATTTTCTCCTTCCATCAATTAAATTCAGTCTAAGAATTTCCAGTAGCCATCGTCTTTTACCTACTAATCCTCTGCTCCCTTTACTACTTCGTCTCTCAAAGCTTCTACTGTATTCCTTTCTCCTGTTCTTGACAATCGTTCCCTAGTGCTCCCTCTGAAACTCTCTACAATCTCTGGTGCTGTTTATCCAAGACTCATCTCCTAAAATTCCTGCCTTTTTTCACTCTCTTCAATTTTAATATACAGTCCATAACCTATAAATTGGAGTCAGAGTTCTTATCTGCCCCTGGAAATGACTTAAAATTTAAACTCCGGTTCCTAAATGGTTCAAATGGCTCTGAGCACTATGGGACATAACTGCTGAGGTCATCAGTCCCCTAGAACTTAGAACTACTTAAACCTAACTAACCTAAAGACATCACACACATCCATTCCCGAGGCAGGATTCGAACCTGCGACCGGAGCGGTCGCGCGGCTCCAGACTGAAGCGCCTAGAAGCGCTCGGCCACACCGGCCGGCGGTTCCTAAATCTCTGTCTTACAATTACATAATCAATCTGGAAGATTCACGGGTCTCCACGCCTCTTCCACGTATACAGCCTTCTTTCATGATTCTTAAAATGACTTAAAATTTAAACTCCGGTTCCTAAATGGTTCAAATGGCTCTGAGCACTATGGGACATAACTGCTGAGGTCATCAGTCCCCTAGAACTTAGAACTACTTAAACCTAACTAACCTAAAGACATCACACACATCCATTCCCGAGGCAGGATTCGAACCTGCGACCGGAGCGGTCGCGCGGCTCCAGACTGAAGCGCCTAGAAGCGCTCGGCCACACCGGCCGGCGGTTCCTAAATCTCTGTCTTACAATTACATAATCAATCTGGAAGATTCACGGGTCTCCACGCCTCTTCCACGTATACAGCCTTCTTTCATGATTCTTAAACTAAATGTTAGCTATGGTTAAGTTGTGCTCTGTAAAAAATTCCCCTAGGCGGCTTCCTCTTTCATTCCTGACACCCAGTCCATATTGGCCTACTACTTTTCCTTCTCTTCCTTTTCCTACTGACGAATTTCAGTCCCCCATGACTACTACATATTCGTCTCCCTTAACTATCTGAATAATTTATTTTATCTCAGCACACGTTTCTTTAATTACATCATTATCTGCGGAGCTAGTTGGCAAATAAACTTGTACTGCTGTGGCAGAGGTGGGCTTCGTGTCTATCTCGGCTACAATAATGCGTTCACTATACTGTACGTAGTAGCTTACCTGCGTTCCTATTTTTTTATTCATTATTGAACCTACTTCTGCATTACGTATATTTGATTTTCTATTCACATTCCTGTATTCACTTGGCCAGAAGTCCTGTACCTCCTGCCACGAAACTTCACAATTCCTACTATATCTGATGTTAACCTATCATTTCCCTTTTTAAATTTTCTAACTACCTGATTAAGGAATGTGACATTCCACTCTGCGATCCATGGAGTGACGTCCTGCTGAGAAGCACACGCCCGGAGATCCGTGTGAGGGACTGTTTTACCTCCGGAATATTTTACCCAAGATTACAGCCCCATGCAGTAAGGCTGCATGCCCTCGGGAAAAAATTACGGTCGTAGTGTTCCCTAGATTTCAGCCGCCAGAGGGTGTACAACATCATACTAATAATTTGGCTCAAATTGCCTAGTACTTTGCAAATCTGGCTCGATTTTGTAATTGATGAAGGAACACCACATACCATTACACCACCTGAAGTTTAATTTCGTTTCCTACTCGCCATGTAGGTGCTTAATAAGATACACGATGGTTGGAATTTAAGTAGTGGCAACTATTTGTTCACAACCGATGCAAAAGAGTTACATGTCTGCACCTGTTACTGCCCTTCAACGTAGTCACCAGCGTTGTGTAGAACCCGTTACCAGCGATGTTGAAGGCGTAGTATACCGTTAGCAGAGTCTGTACTGTTGATGGTGCGAATGGAGCGGTCTACTGCCTGTCGAGTCTCTGGAACAGTTCTGAAGTGAATGTCACGAAGTGGTTCAATCGTCTTCGGAATCAAATCAAAGTCACAAGGACTTATGTCCCATCGCTCGAACAGAGCAGCCACAACTTGGGCTGTATGTCCCCGCGCATTGTCGGGGAAAATTATGGGTGGGTTGCGCAGAAATTGTCGCCGCTTCTTTCGCAAAGCTGGTCGCAGGTGATCCTCCAAAAATGAATAGTATTACTGTACACTGTCGGTCTGCCATGGAGGAACGTAATGTGTTAGGATAATACCATCACAGTTGTACGCGAGAATCACCATAACTTTCACCGAACTGCGGCTCTGACGCACTTTCTATTTTCGCGTCGACCCATAATGACGCCATACGTTGCCTTGGCGTTTCAGTTTTGGCTCGTACGATGTGGCCATGTCTCATCCAGTGTTACGATACGGCGTAAGAAAGCCTCACCTTTGCGGTCATAGCGCTCCAAGTGCGTCTGAGCAGCGTCGTAACGCATCCATTTCTGCATTTCCGTCAAGTCATGCGGAACCCATCGTGATGCAGTTCTTCGCACGCCTAGGCGTTCCTTCAGGATGCGAAGCACAGTCGTATGCGCTAATCCGGGTTCGTGGGCGAACTCATGAATCGTATGGCGTCAATTACCGTCCACTACCACGGCAACAGCATACACTATTTCTTTAGAGACGCTAGGATTACCTGCCCGATGAATGTCTGCCACAGTTTGCCGACCACCGTTGAAGGCTTTTACCGCCGACGTGCCGCTGTTCCGTACGTCAATGCAGATTACCCGCACGCTTCTTGAAGACCATAATGACATTTTCGTGCTGTACGATCTCTGGCACATTCAATCCTGATCCAACTCCGTTGTTCATGTTTCGAAAACAAAGTTAGACGTTACACCGCTCGCTCGCAAGTGACTATGTTTCTCTCGATTGTGCCCACGCCGGTGACGTGGGACGGACGAGTCCATTTGCTCGGAGGTAAGGTAGGTACGTCAGAAACGTGTGCTATCACCGACAGTAGTAGATTCCATTTCATAGTGTCTCAACAGCAGTGTTGCCACTAAGTTCCAACACCCTAAACAGGATGTCTCCTCTAAGAGTCGCCAGACGCATTTTCTCTTGCATTTCGACAGACATTCGCAATTTTGTTTTGGACATGTAGCTGGACTCGGACCAAACAAATCTGCTCATCACGTTTCTCATGCGACGCCCACCGTCGATGGGAAATGTCGGTTTGTTTCCCCCTTCAAACAAAATGTTTTTTATGTCATAATTATACATGCCCATTCGATTGAACGGTTCTGAATTAGTCTAGTATGATATTCGTTTTACCGATGTGCAGTAACAGGGACAGTAAAACATAATAAATAACGAGTACTCCATGAACGAGAGGACCAGCCTGAGCCACACTGACTGCTACTGCCCTGCAGCAGCAAGCTACAATCAATCGCTGCTTGAGTAGCAGTTATTCCTGGTGTTTTGCTGATGTTCGTGATAGCTAGCGGTAAAAAATTATCGGACAACACTAAAATGCGACTGCTCTCTCTCTCTCTATATATATATATATATATATATATATATATATATATATATATATATATATACTCCTGGAAATTGGAATAAGATCACCGTGAATTCATTGTCCCAGGAAGGGAAACTTTATTGACACATTCCTGGGGTCAGATACATCACATGATCACACTGACAGAACCACAGGCACATAGACACAGGCAACAGAGCATGCACAATGTCGGCACTAGTACAGTGTATATCCACCTTTCGCAGCAATGCAGGCTGCTATTCTCCCATGGAGGCGATCGTAGAGATGCTGGATGTAGTCCTGTGGAACGGCTTGCGATGCCATTTCCACCTGGCGCCTCAGTTGGACCAGCGTTCGTGCTGGACGAGCAGACCGCGTGAGACGACGCTTCATCCAGTCCCAAACATGCCCAATGGCGGACAGATCCGGAGATCTTGCTGGCCAGGGTAGTTGACTAACACCTTCTAGAGCACGTTGGGTGGCACGGGATATATGCGGACGTGCATTGTCCTGTTGGAACAGCAAGTTCCCTTGCCGGTCTAGGAATGGTAGAACGATGGGTTCGATGACGGTTTGGATGTACCGTGCACTATTCAGTGTCCCCTCGACGATCACCAGTGGTGTACGGCCAGTGTAGGAGATCGCTCCCCACACCATGATGCCGGGTGTTGGCCCTGTGTGCCTCGGTCGTATGCAGTCCTGATTGTGGCGCTCACCTGCACGGCGCCAAACACGCATACGACCATCATTGGCACCAAGGCAGAAGCGACTCTCATCGCTGAAGACGACACGTCTCCATTCGTCCCTCCATTCACGCCTGTCGCGACACCACTGGAGGCGGGCTGCACGATGTTGGGGCGTGAGCGGAAGACGGCCTAACGGTGTGCGGGACCGTAGCCCAGTTTCATGGAGACGGTTGCGAATGGTCCTCGCCGATACCCCAGGAGCAACAGTGTCCCTAATTTGCTGGGAAGTGGCGGTGCGGTCCCCTACGGCACTGCGTAGGATCCTACGGTCTTGGCGTGCATCCGTGCGTCGCTGCGGTCCGGTCCCAGGTCGACGGGCACGTGCACCTTCCGCCGACCACTGGCGACACCATCGATGTACTGTGGAGACCTCACGCCCCACGTGTTGAGCAATTCGGCGGTACGTCCACCCGGCCTCCCGCATGCCCACTATACGCCCTCGCTCAAAGTCCGTCAACTGCACATACGGTTCACGTCCACGCTGTCGCGGCATGCTACCAGTGTTAAAGACTGCGATGGAGCTCCGTTTGCCACGGCAAACTGGCTGACACTGACGGCGGCGGTGCACAAATGCTGCACAGCGAGCGCCATTCGACGGCCAACACCGCGGTTCCTGGTGTGTCCGCTGTGCCGTGCGTGTGATCATTGCTTGTACAGCCCTCTCGCAGTGTCCGGAGCAAGTATGGTGGGTCTGACACACCGGTGTCAATGTGTTCTTTTTTCCATTTCCAGGAGTGTATATATACATAGGGTGAGTCATAAATGAGGAAAAATATGTCGAAGATCGAATGGTGCTACACGTAACACGTGGCACACCGTTGTTAATTTCGTTCTACTCAGTGTACTATGTACGTAAAACAAAAACACATGTTAATCATTGAACAAGATACCGACGTGTCTCACGAGCACGACATGGCATTCACCCATAGATACAACACATGACACACCAATGAGCTGAAGTGTATCTGTCAGCGTTTGAAAGATGCGAGAAAGAACAAATCCCATCGTAATGTATGTGAAATTGTATCAGAACTTGTGAATCACACGTTGCCGCCGGTAACGGAGTGTACAGTCCCATGTTAGCGAATGTGTTCCCGTAAACGGAAAAAGTGGTCAACGGCGGAAGTAAAACCGCGGCGTGCATGACGTGTTTACAACACCTCTGCGCATCTCACTCTGCCCGATACTCGCCGTGTCGACAGCTACTAACGCTCGCATCGCCGTGTTACTACAGTACCATGGCAAGTTTCACAAACGATGAATACGCGGGCATCCACCTAACCCATGGGCTTGCAGATGGAAGAACTGACGTTGCAATGCAGCTGTATCACGAGAGGTTTCCTACCCGGCACCTTTCATCCGCAAAAACGTTTTACTCTGTGGACAGGCGCCTGAGGGAGTATGGTGCATGTGTAGCACCTCCAGGATTTAGTGGTAGTGGCCAACCGTCGACGTACAGTGCGGATGACGAAGAAAAAGTGTTACAAACGGTTGCGGAGGACCAAACAATGAGCACCAGATGTCTCGCCACTGCAGTCGGAATGACACAATCTACTGTTACGCGAGTGCTCCACAGAAACCATTACCATACCTTTCGCATGCAGAAGGTACAGGCGTTATTTCCGGAAGACTACTAGAGGAGGCTGGACTTCTGCAACATTATCCTACGGCGTCAGACCCACGACCAGCATTTTTCACGAGCAGTACTGTTCACCGACGAAGTCTATTTCACGAAGGAGGGTATAGTGAATTCGCATAATTGACACGAGTGGGCAGAATAGATGCCCAACAGCACAGTGATATCAGAGCACCAACAATGATGCGGTGTCAATATCTGGTGTGGTATTATTGATCACCATCTCATTGGGCCACATGTGCTACCACAAAGGCTTACAAGAGAGCACTATCTGCGCTCCCTGAATGCTATATTACGGGCATTGTTGGATGACGTTAGTTTGGCCTCCCGTATGAACCTGTGGTACATGCATGATGGTGCCCCCGCTCAATTCAGCGGCACAGTGCGACACCACCTGGACAATGCCTTCCCTTCCAAATGGGTCGGTCTTGGAGGCCCTGTAGAATGGCGAGCAAGATCTCCAGACCTGAATCCACTGGATTTCTTTCTGTGGGCTCATCTTTCACCGCAGAATACAACATGCCTGTGATATTACATAAAGAGATACAGACATGTTGGATCGTGTTCAGTAATCGTTCCTGCGAAGATTTCTACTTTGCCACACACATCGTGGCCGTCATTTCGAACAGTACTTATAAACCGCCACTGCCGCTTCTGGTTAGGTGTTTCTATGTTAGTTTCGATTTGTACAGCTGTATTGTATTCGTCTGTATTAACGGCCACATACCAGTGTAGTGGCATTTTTTATTCTGCATCTACGTACTCGTTTCTTAAAACTAAGCCTGGTACCCAAAAACCAAATTATAAAACATGCATGTACAGTAGTGCAGTCCCTCCTTATGTTCCTTTCCCTATGCCAACTAGCCACGATACATAATACCGGCCAGCGTAACCGGTACGAGATAGATGTGGGCGCTGTCATTGCTCGCAGTGTCGCGCAGACCGTCGCTTGACGCCTTGTCGTGAGCGGCTAGACTACCTGCAACACTTGCATGTTATGCCCTGTTGCCGATCTGTCCCCTTGGCCAGTGTCGGCGCACATTAACACCCAAAAGTCCACTTCATATTTCCAGATTTTTAACAATCAATGGCATTGTCATTTATTGTCATAGGAACATGCGGAAAACGAATTTATGTTTGTAGCTCAGTGTCTGACAATTTACACGACATATTTTTCCTCATTTATGACTCACCATATATATATCGCTTGGTGGGGCACTTAAAGAGCCTGGCTTTTTGTCAAGACTTTAGAGCGTCAATTTGTATCCATTACAGCTCTCCACTTAAACAACAGTACATACACAAGTGTGAAATAAGTTTTTAGTGAGCGTCTTCTCATGAGCTGTGTGTTAGCATGTGCTTCCATTTACAGAAGTAGTAGCTAACTCAGTAAGGAAGCCATCTAAACTAAGGCCAAGAGGAAACACATTTTGTCTCTCTATTCTTGCTGCGTGTAATGTCGGCGCTTGGCATTGCAGAGGTTTACCTGATATCTCCAGTGTAAAATACAATAGCTCAATAACTCGAATGAAACAGCAGTTATGATACCCACAAAGTTACATTATGCGCTCCTTTTAGAGATATCGTGTTTGGAAAACATAGCTTCGATACTATGAACAGTTCAGGAAAAAGGAGTGCGTCTTAGGCAACTCATGCTGAGCGATAACCAAGCTACGCGCCAAAACGATGAGTCTTTTATGTCTCGCAATTTTCCTACAAAACAAGTCCTTGGTTTAGTCAGCTTGTGTCCTAAATTTCTTTTTTAGCCATTTCGATTCAGTATCCCTTTTATTCATTTCGAATAATGCCTTTAGAGGGTACAATAAACCAGCCATATTTCTGTTTCTATGTGTTGAACTGCAGAGTCCTTTAAGCCAAGACTTCTTTCATTCCTCTAGAATGTTATTCCTTCCTATCTGGCGTCCAAGTTCTTCCAGTTCTTGATTTTCCCCGTCCTGAAATTTCGTTTTTTTGTATTCCTTCTTTCAAAAGTACGCAAGGGGCCTGTCTCTTATTTCCCTCATATCGACTCCCACATTTTAGATATGTCTTCTTGCTTCTTTCAAGAATCTGATTTTGGATTTGTATTTGTTTTCTAACTGAAAGATTTGTTTAATTATTCTGCCTTCATCCAGCCTTAACTTTTTCTGTTATTATCATAGTGATTGGGGATAGTATTGCACTAGATCTTAATCTGTATTCTCATTCACTGCTGCTTTTGAGTTTTAGTATTTTGCTTAGGAGTCTTGTTTCAGTTTTCTGTAATTTTTCGAGCTCCCCCTTTGTAGTACGTTTAACAGTTTCTCCTGCATAGAGTGTTTCGGGTCTATCTACAGTTTGACAATGTTTTGGTTCTGTGTTTCAGAACAAAACTAATAGTAGAGGAATGTTCTTTATTTCCTGCAAAGTCCGAGAAATGCATACCTTAATATAAATGCAGATGATAAGCAAGCCTTCAAGTTGTGCTGTTGTATCTGACGACTAACGGTACCTGTACAAAGTGCTCGACACGTTGCAAGTGTCAGTCGTGTTAGAACAGGGATCGAGCACGTGACGTCGGTGCTCAGTTTATTTGTACGTAGGCAGACTGTTGGTGCTCATATGGTGCTGGTTTCCGTGACCAACGGAGCGTTTCAACAGGCACCATATCCAAGATTTATATCGCTTATAGGGAAAGCGGAATAAACTATCTACCAAGTCAAACGCCCATAAAGTATGTCTTGAGAGATCTTGATGGACCGTCATTGAAGAGGATTGTGACGGAAAATAAAGGACGACAATCGCAAAATCCGCTGCAGTGTTGGATGTCGCAGCGTTGCAGTCGTGAACCCTGTCGCTACCAAAAGATCACGAAAGTAGCTCCAAAAGCAGGGAATTGCGGGGCGAGTTGGAATTCCAGGATCACTCATCAATGATGCAAATGCCGGTAAGAGGAAGACGTTTTGCCGAAGTTATAAACTCTGAACCGTGGAAGAGTAGAGAAAAATCATATGGTCGGATAAGTTTGGTTTCACACCGCTTCCAGCTTGTGGCCGAGATTACGTCTTAAGAGGAAATATTTTGGGGTTTCGGTGGTGATTTAGGGGACTATATCATGGTGTAACAAGTAACTGTGCTACAGCCAAGGATTATGTGACCATTTTGGCTGATCAGGTCCGTCCCATGGTACAATGTTTGTTCATTAGTGGTGATGCTATTTCCCCAGACGACAGGGATTGCTCACACAGCTGGAATCGTTCAGGACTGGTTTTGTGAGCACTAGGATGAATTTCCGTATGTTTCCAGGCCACTGCCGTCACTAGATCACAATATTGTTTAGCCTTTCTGGTCAAGTGCGCATGACGACTAGCCGCCTCCATTTCCGTTTCCTGAACTTGCCATTGTTTTGCAGGAAGAACGGTGTAAGGTTCCCTATGAAACCATACAGCACCTGAAACGTCCTAACAGATTAGAACTGTGTGCCGGACCGAGATTCTAACACGGGACTGTTGACTTTCGGGGGCAACTACTCTACCATCTCAGCTACCCAAGCACGACTCGACGACCCGTCTTCACAGCTTTAATTCTGACAGTACCTTGTCTCCTATCTTGTAAACTTTACAAATGCTATAAGAACCCAGGCTTCCGCGGCCGATGTCATAGTGATTAAAATTCTTCTGGGTATTATGCGGCGGAGTGTTATCCGCTGAGGCCCATAGTGAACGGAATAGATTCACTGACGTATTATGTTGCGAAACATCTGGCACCTAAGTTACGCCGTCTTGTGGGACAAACAGACACCTACGTAAAGGACTCTTCCCACTTCATACAACTGATTTGGGAACAGCGAATAAAGCCATCAGACATTATGGTCAGTTTTGACATCAAGTCTCTCTTCACTAACGTACCTACTGAGGAGACCATGCGAATTCTACAGGATCGGATCCCTCCGGAGATCTGCGATCTAGTACGCTGATGCCTGTTATCTACGTACTTCACCTGGCGGGGAAAATATTACGAACAGTTAGATGGAGTGGCAATGGGTTCCCCGCTCCGCCCTGTAGCGGCGGACATCTTCATGGAAGCCTTTGAGCAAACGACCCTAGCTTCTGCTCCGTTAGGTCCCAGTTGTTGGCTACGATATGTGGACGGCACATTGGTTATCTGGCCTCACGGTGAAGCGGAATTGGGAAACTTCCACAAGTACTTGCATAGCCTGCACAAAAATATAAAGTTCACACAGGAGAGTGAAAACAATGGTACCTTGCCATTTCTGGATGTGGAAGTATACAGAACTGCCGAAGGTAAACTGGGACACAAAGTGTACCGGAAACCAACGCACACTAATCGGTACCTGCACTCGGTGAGCCACCACCCCCCAGCTCAAAAGTATTCTCTTCTGCATATGTTAACTGCCCAAGCCTACCGGGTAAGCGATGAAAATAACATCAAAAAAGAATTAAAGTGGCTACAACACACGTTTCGTGCCAACGGCTATGATGACAAAGTCATAAGAAAGGCAGCTAAAACCAAGAGAGCAGAACAGGATCATTTGTGCCTGAAACAGGAAAGGGCAGAAATGACAATGAAGCATACCATTAGCTGGCTTGCAGGGTATTAGTGTAGAAGCACATGCAGATGTAGATGCTCATGTAGACGTTACTTTAGATTCTGTGGAACATTTGCCCCGATTATTCCCTATGGGTCATTGGCAGCGGTGGAGTGTTTACGGACCAGGAAGTCTTCCATACGATTTTGTTTTCTGACCACACGTCGCCTTTGCCATCAGAGCACAAGGAGTATCACGTGTTACGGGATAAATATTACTCTTTTTTTTTCTTAATGAGTGAACGCATAGAACTACTTTTTAAAGCTTAAGAAAAGTATCACTTAATCAATCGCATAGACAAACGACGTTTCTGACACACATACTACACTGAGATGAGAAATGTCATGGGATGTATCCCAATGTCATGTCGGACCTTCTTTTGTCAGGCGTGTTGCACCAGCTAGACGTGACATGAACTCAACAAGTCGTTGGAAGCCCCTGCAGAAATATTGTTCCATGATGCCCTCTATAGTCGTCCATAGTTGGGACAGTATTGCTTGTGCAAGATTTGGTGCAGGAACTGACATTTTGATTGTGTAGACCTGCGTGCCCAAATCATTCGCTCGAACTGTCGAGAATGTTTTCACATGGTGCATTATCAGCCATAAAAATGCCGTTGTTGTCTCTACCATGTTGCTCATGTCGGCACCAATGACTCCTGCCGTCTGGGTTCAGAGGTCATCCTCAGTTCATACAGGAGGTTGGCGGAATTGGTGAAGGCGGAAAGCCTCGCTCACGGGGTGGAACCTGAGCTAACTATTTTTATTATCGTTCCCAGAACCGATCGCGGTCCTCTGGTTTGGAGCCGAGTGGAAGGCTTAAACCAGAGGCTCAGACGATTTTGTGGAGATCTAGGGTGCAAATTTCTCTACCTCCGCTATCGGGTGGAGAAATGTAGGATCCCCCTAAATAGGTCAGGCGTGCACTACACGCAGGAAGCGGCTACAAGTGTAGCGGAGTACGTGTGGAGTGCACATGTGGGTTTTTTTAGGTTAGAGAATTCCCTCCCTAGGCCCGCCAAGACGGCTCCTGCGACGCGGCAAGGTAGGAGTAGGCAAAATGCAACAGGGAATAACAATATTAATCTGCTAATAGTAAACTGCAGGAGCGTCTATAGATAGGTCCCAGAACTGCTCTCATTAAAACGGTCACAATGCCCACATAGTACTAGGGACAGAAAGTTGGCTGAAACAAGATGTAAACAGTAATGAAATTCTAAACTCAGATTGGAATCTATACCGCAGAGAAAGGCTGGACAGTGAAGGGGGAAGCGTGTTAATAGCGATAAGAAGTGCAATAGTATCGAAGGAAATTGACGGAGATCCGAAATGTGAAATGATTTGGGTGAAGGTCACGGTTAAAACAGGCTCAGACATGGTAATTGGATGTCTTTATAGGCCCCCTGGCTCTGCAGCTGTTGTGGCTGAGCACCTGAAGGATAATTTGGAAAATATTTCGAGTAGATTTCCCCACCATGTTATAGTTCTGGGTGGAGATTTTAATTTGCCGGATATAGACTGGGAGACTCAAACGTTCATAACGGGTGGCAGGGACAAAGAATCCAGTGAAATTTTTTTAAGTACTTTATCTGAGAACTACCTTGAGCAGTTAAACAGAGAACCGACTCGTGGCGATAACATATTAGACCTTCTGGTGACAAACAGACCCGAGCTATTTGAAACAGTTAACGCAGAACAGGGAATCAGCGATCATAAAGCGGTTACGGCATCGATGATTTCAGCCGTAAATAGAAATATTAAAAAAGGTAGGAAGATTTTTCTGTTTAGCAAAAGTGACAAAAAGCAGATGTCAGAGTACCTGACGTCTCAACCCATAACTTTTGTCTCAAGTACAGACAGTGTTGAGGATCAGTGGACAAAGTTCAAAAGCATCGTGCAATATGTGTTAGATTAGTATGTTCCAAGCAAGGTCGTAAGAGATGGAAAAGAGCCATCGTGGTACAACAACCGAGTTAGATAACTGCTGCGGAAGCAAAGGGAACTCCACAGCAAACGTAAACACAGCCAAAGCCTTGCAGACACACAAAAATTACGCGAAGCGAAATGTAGTGTGAGGAGGGCTATGCGAGAGGCGTTCAATGAATTCGAAAGTAAAGTTCTATGTACTGACTTGGCAGAAAATCCTAAGAAATTTTGGCCTTATGTCAAAGCGGTAGGTGGACCAAACAAAATGTCCAGACACTCTATGACCAAAACGGTAGTGAAACAGAGGTTGACAGGCTACTGCTACCTCGACTCCATAATGGACTATATTAAAAAGGGGATGACCGGCTAAAGGCCGAAAAACTATATGTCTTTCTCCAGAGCTGTTTCACACAGGAAGACTGCACTGTAGTTCCTTCTCTAGATTGTCGCACAGATCACAAAGTGGTAGATATCGAAATAGACGACAGAGGGATAGAGAAACAATTAAAATCACTCAAAAGAGGAAAGGTCGCTGGCCCTGATGGGATACCAGTTCGATTTTACACAGAGTACGCGAAGGAACTTGCCCCCTTCTTGCAGCGGTGTACCGTAGGTCTCTAGAAGAGCATAGCGTTCCAAAGGATTGGAAAAAGGCACAGGTGATCCCCGTTTTCAAGAAGGGACGTCGAACAGATGTGCAGAACTATAGATCTATATCTCTAACGTCTATCAGTTGTAGAATTTTGGAACACGTATTATGTTCGAGTATAATGACTTTTCTGGAGACTAGAAATCTACTCTGAAGGAATCAGCATGGGTTTCAAAGGACGATCGTGTGAAAACCAGCTCGCGCTATTCGTCTACCAGAGTCAGAGCGCCATAGACACGGGTTTTCATGAAGATGCCGTGTTTCTTGACTTCCGCAAGGCGTTCGATACAGTTCCCCAAAGTCGTTTAATGAACAAAGTAAGAGCATATGGACTATCAGACCAGCCGTGTGTTTGGATTGAAGAGTTCCTAGATAACAGAACGCAGCATGTCATTCTCAATGGAGAGAAGTCTTCCGAAGTAAGAGTGATTTCAGGTGTGCCGCAGTGGAGTGTTATAGGACCGTTGCTATTCACAATATACATGAATGACCTTGTGGATGACATCGGAAGTTCACTGAGGCTTTCTGCGGATGATGCTGTGGTATATCGAGAGGTTGGAACAATGGAAAATTGTAGTGAAATGCAGGAGGAATTGACGCATGGTGCAGGGAATGGCAATTGATTCTCAATGTAGACAAGTGTAATGTGCTGCGAATACATAGAAAGAAAGATCCCTTATCATTTAGCTACAATATAGCAGGTCAGCAACTGGAAGCAGTTAATTCCATAAATTATCTGGGAGTACGCATTAGGAGTGATTTAAAATGGAATGATCATATAAACTTGATCGTCGGTAAAGCAGATGCCAGACTGAGATTCATTGGAAGAATCCTAAGGAGATGCAATCCGAAAACAAAGGAAGCAGGTTCCAGTACGCTTGTTCGCCCACTGCTTGAGTACTGCTCAGCAGTGTGGAATCCGTACCAGATAGGGTTGATATAGGAGATAGAGAGGATCAAACGGAGAGCAGCGTGCTTGGTTACAGGATCATTTAGTAATCGCGAAAGCGTTACGGAGATGATAAATAAACTCCTGTGGAAGACTCTGCAGGAGAGACGCTCAGTAGCTCGGTACGGGCTTTTGTTGAAGTTTCGAGAACATACCTTCACCGAGGGGTCAAGCAGTATATAGCTCCCTCCTACGTATATCTCGCGAAGAGACCATGAGGATCAAATCAGAGAGATTAGAGCCCACACAGAGGCATACGGACAATCCTTCTTTCCACGAACTACACGAGACTGGAATGGAAGGGAGAACCGATAGAGGTACTCAAGGTACCCTCCGCCACACACCGTCAGGTGGCTTGCGGAGTATGGATATAGATGTAGATGCAGACCATGAAGTCCATGAAGGGCTACTTCAGTTGGACTGGATGATCCAATCCATTTCATTGAGCCACCACCAGCTTGCACTGTGCCTTGGTGACAACTTCAGTCAATGGCTTCGTGGGGTCTGCGCCACACTCTAACCCTACCATCAGCTCATACCAAATGAAATCTAGACTCATCTGACGTGCCCACTTGTTTCCCAGCCGTCTGTAGGCCAACCGATACGGTCACGGCCCAAGGAGCCGGCCGTAGTGGCCGAGCGGTTCTAGGCGTTTCAGTCTGGAACCGCGCGATCGCTACGGTCGCAGGTTCGAATCCTGCCTCGGGCATGAAAGTTTGTGATGTCCTTAGGTTAGTTAGGTTTAAGTAGTTCTAAGTTCTAGGGGACTGATGACCTCAGATGTTAAGTCCCATAGTGCTCAGAGCCATTTGAACAGAACGAGGGGAAGCGCTGCCGGCGATGTCGTGCTGTTAGCAAAGGCACTCTGCTCAGTCATCTGCTGCTGTACGCTATTAATGCCACGTTCCACATTCATTTCTGCGGTTATTTCAGGCAGTGTTGGTTGTGTTTTAGCACTGACAACTCTACGTAAATGCCGCTGTTCTCCGCCGTTAAGAGAAGGTCGTCGTCTACTGTGTTGTCCATGGTGAGAGGTGACGGCTGAAATAGGGTATCCTCGGTACACTCTTGACACTCTGGATGTAGGAATACTGAATTTCCTAACTATTTCCGAAATGAAATGCCTCCAACTACCATTCCGAATTAAATAGCTGTTCACTCCACTCGATTGGCAATAATCACGTGGGAAACCCTTTCACAAATACAACCAGCATACAAGTGACAACTTTGCCAATGTACTGTCCTGTAATACCTTGTTAACGTGACACAACCGCCATCTTTGTAAGTAACATATCGCTGTCGGATGACTTTTGTTGCTTCGATGTATGTATGCATGGATAAATGTGTAAATAAACACCATTCATGACTTCAACTTACGTTAGCATTTTATTTTTAGTTCACGTCGACACCGAACTCTAATCTCATCGCACACTGCAAAACATACATCCCAATGCACTAGCCATAAATGCACTCCATAGTGTAAATAGAGTAATATCTATGAAAACTTAATGGGAGTTCTCTTTTGTCACTTAAGGAATGCTGAAGGAAGATCACCCGTAATAGTTTGACGTCTATACATGGAGATGAATCAACGGTGGAAAGCAGAAAAGTGTTGTTGATGTCTGTCTCTGGATATCCTGTAGGTCCGTGTGATGGATGGGCGCCACGCCCTGGCTCCTCAAGGCCCTGGGCCAGGCGATTACTGGTATCCGGCTGATGGATGGCCGAAGTGGCGCGGCCAAAACTCACGTTCCCGGATTTCCTTCTTATAGGAGCTGTGACAGTGGCAATTACATGAATGCGTGGTGTCAGTTCCTTCGAACATGTCCGAGAACGGTAATTGGTGACTACGGCATTTTATGCCAGCTAGCTAGGAACAGAGTCAATCTTTACTTCAAGAATGGAAAGTTTCAAGTATAGTGAATTATTCTTAGCAATTTTTACACGAAACGAAATTATGAGGTGTTTAACATCACGTAGGTCTTGAATATTAAGATCGGCTTTATACAGTTCTCCATGCTAGTGTATAATGTACAAACCTTCCATCCGTGCAAAACTTCTACGACCTACGTCCATATGAACCTGCACACCGTATTCAAGTCGTTGTCTCCCTCTACACTTTCCACCCCGATGGCTCCTTACATCAAGAAACTGACGAAGCCGTAATACCTCAGGTTGCGTATTAAGATGGGTGCTTTTTCTGTCAATTTCGGTTGAAAAATCACAGAATTTTTTGTGGGACATCGTAGAATATTCCCGCTTCAGTTCACGTAGGTTAATGAAGTTCCGACAGGTGGTAGCGCTATACGTAGACCCAGAATTTTTTGTGGGATATCATACAGTATTCCCGCTTCAGCTCGCAATGATTGATGAAGTTCCGATAGGTGGCAATGCAATACGTATCCTTCAAAGTGAGTCCGTGGCGAAACTGCTTTGCAAGCAAAAGCCATAATTTAGTTTCTTTTGGCGAAGGGCCAAATCATTGCAGATGTCCTTAGGCTCTTGCAGGAAGATTACGAGAGCTGGCAGTGAACAAAAGCACGATGACTCGTTGTGCGAGGCGTCTGCAATCACTGCAAACTTGTCGTATCTCACGCATGCTGCCCTGGTGCGCACACCTATGATTCCCGCATCGCCTGACATTGTGGATGCATTCCATTATCCTTGCTTTTCCTTTGTTGATGTTGATTTCGCAACCTCTTTCCAAGGAGCTCCCCATTCGGTTCAAGTAGTTTTCCAACTCTTTGTTCTCTCAGAGTCAATTACTATGTCACCTGTAAGCCTTCAAGTTTTGATTATTTCTTCCCGACCTTTAATTTCTGCACGATTTCCTTTGCTGCTTTCCAGTCTTGATCTTCGACTTTACAGCTGCGGTCTGGTTTCTGCGCAGCTCCTAAGTAATCTTTCAGTACGTATGTTTCTGCTATCTTCAGAATGAAAACATGCGTTCCAAATTTTCTCTAAATCTACAAATTATGAAACTATAGGTCTGTCTTCCTTCAGTCTGAGATAAATCGTAGGGTCAGTATTGTTTCGCCTGTTTCTACATTTTTCGGGCACCCTAACTGATCTTTCCCGAGGTCGGAATGTAGCCGTTTCCTGGTCTTTTGAGCGTTTGTCAACTGGTGCCTCTTAGCTCATACAGCAACTCTGCGTATCGGCTCTACACGTCGACATTGGAATTAGGGGGATGTGTCCTACTGTCGGGTAACGTCTTTAAATTCATAATTTCCAGTAAACTGGAAATTTTTACGTTATGAAAAATGTCGTATACTATTGCTAGGTAATATTTAAATAACACTCTTTCAGAAAATCTTCCGCATATTTCTTTCTTTAACAGCTAAACAAAGAATAGAAACGTGAAATACTTACACCCGGAAATATGGTTCCTTATTTCGGGTTTTCGGCTTTCCTAAATACGGGTCGTAAATCAACACTAAACTTCAGTGAATTAGTAACAGAGCTTTTTTTTCGCGCCAAATGTTTGTTTCAAAAGTAAAAAAGAACTGAACACGTCTATGTCATAACAAGAGAAATGCTCAATCTTTGTCCTTTTTGATACAGAAGGCACATTTAAGAACTTTCCAACTAACCTCATCGACACCTGCAAAAAGCTTAAAGCACCAGCGAAAGCAACCGACAAATTTAATCCAGGTCTCGACAGAGGCATCAATTCACCACAGGTTGTTGCAGTAAATGCACTTATCGTCGTATTTCTTTCAGATGATGCGTCTTTCAACATGGTTTCATCAACGCTTCAGTCGGAGTCTTCTTCACCATGATCCTACTGCTTTGTGAGGATCTTACTTACGAAGAGCTTCCTTTCGGTAGACCCAGATGTTGATGATCTAATATATGTCTCAAACGAAGCTCCTTGAGTAGGTTTTGTTGAAAGTGGTGTATTCCCTATAGTCTTCATACTTGTTTGCTTTCCCTTCTTAGCTAGGTTCAAATGGCTCTGGTCACTATGGGACTTCACTGCTGAGGTCATCAGTCCCCTAGACTTAGAGCTACTTAAACCTAACTAACCTAAGGCCACCACACACATCCATGCCCGAGGCCGGATTCTAACCTGATACCGTAGCGGTCGCGCGGTTCCAGACTGTAGTTCCTAGAACCGCTCGGCCACTCCGGCCGGCCCTTAGGTAGGGACTTACTTTTAAAAGGAGAAAATGTTAATACTACAGCTTTACTTGCCGTTGGCGTTCGATTTGGTGGTGGTAGTACAGTAGGTCGGTTACTTTCAAAAGCAGAAACCACTGTTCCCTGCAATTAATACAACTGAAGTGCTGTGGCCTCTGAGGCCTTATCCGTATTTCTGAAGACTGCTAAGGAGGAAAATCTATAGATGAAGAAGCCGAGGGGACAGAAGGATAGATACCACAGTACCACAGTTTTTGAAATCATTTGTAGCCATTCCATTGTTGCGGCCCTGAGAGACGAATTCTTTGGCCCATTGACAGGTTGGGCGTGCTGCAAACACTGGAATGATGGCATATGGAATGAAAGTCGGAACAACTGCTTATAGAAACTGACGCAAAATTTCGGGTATCCGGAAAAGAACCATCCCTAACTTCTATTTAGACACAGCCTCTTCCTTAAGTGAACTGTGGACGAGATGTTTTACCAATTAGAGAAGAAATAGCGTCCTTCAAAGTACTGTCTCATATGAAATACTTTGAAAGCGTTATTACCTTGCCTTAGGAAGGCCTTTCTACTGAAATCTGTAGAAAATGTTTGTATTGACCATTATTCAGAAATGGGTGTGGCGAACGAAAAGTAACGTTAGCAGCACCGGCGTTAAACTCACAACGGCGTGTCAGAACGACTTTCGCTACTTGTTGCCGGAACGAGGAGCGGAGTGCAGCACCAAGCAAGGAACACATTCTGCTGCCCAGAATTAGGCAACCACCAGAAATGTGGAAACGTTACCCTAATTGCAGGTTTGCAAAAAATCTTTCTGTGACTTTAAACCGTGCCAGAAAAATACATACCTGTTCCGATCTCGACTCACTGCTTTTATGTTAGATTACGAATGAAGATATCTTTTGTTCCAGTTTTGACTTTAGATGTTCGTATCTTAAGTTGTCCGTAAAAGACGTAGGTTATTAAAGCTTTGACTGTTAGTTACTATGTCAACCTACGAAGTTTAGAATCTTCTATTTATGTACTACTTTATCCGAAGAAGGTTTGAGCAGGCACCTTGAAATGTAAGCTTAAGACGCTTTTTGTCGGTATAATTCCAAGTCACAAATCAGAAAACTATGACTTACAGACCTGCGTCATAGAGATAATAGTTCAAATGGTTCAAATGACACTAGGCACTATGGGACTTAACATCAGAGGTCACCAGTCCCCTAGAACTTAGAACTACTTAAACCTAACTAACCTAAGGACATCACACACATCCATGCCCGAGGCAGGATTCGAACCTGCGACCGTAGCAGCAGCGCGGTTCCAGAGAAAATAGCTGCAGTTGTATTTCTTATTATGCGAGAATTTATAGTAGTTTGTAAGATATTACACTACTGGAAATTAAAATTGCTACACCACGAATACGACGTGCTACAGACGTGAACTGTAACCGACAGGAAGAAGATGATGTGATATGCAAATGATTAGCTCTTGAGAGCATTCATACAAGTTTGACGCCATTGGCGACACCTAGAACGTGCTGACATGAGGAAAGTTTCCAACCGATTTCTCATACACAAACAGCAGTTGACCGGCGTTGCCTGGTGAAACGTTGTTGTGACGCCTGGTGTAAGGAGGTCGGATTGTAGCCTATCGCGATTGCGGTTTATCGTATCGCGACATTGCTGCTCGCGTTGGTCGAGACCCAATGACTGTTAGCAGAATATGGAATCGGTAGGTTCAGGAGGGTAACACGGAACGCCGTGTTGGATTCCAACGGCCTCGTATCACCAGCAGTCGAGATAAAAGGCATCTTATCCGCATGGTTGTTACGGATCGTGCAGCCACGTCTCGATCCCCGAGTCAACAGATGGGGACGTTTGCAAGACAACCACCTTCTGCACGAACAGTTCGACGACGTTTTGCAGCAGCATGGACTATCACCACGGAGACCATGGCTTCGGTTATCATTGACGCTGCATCACAGACAGGAGCACCTACGATGGAGTACTCAAAGACGAACCTGGGTGCACGAATGGCAAAACGTCATTTTTTCGGCTGAATCCAGGTTTTGTTTACAGCATCCACATTGGAAGCGTGTATTCGTCATCGCCATACTGCCGTTTCACCCGATGTGATGGTATGGGGTGCCATTGGCTACACGTCTCGGTCACCTCCTTTTCGCATTGGCGGCACTTTGAACAGTGGACGGTAGTTTCAACAGTGGACGGTAGTTTCAGATGTGTTACGACCAGTGGGTCTAACCATTCGATCACTGCGAAACCCTAGATTTCAGCAGGATAATGCACGACCGCATGTTGCAGGTCGTGCACGTGCCTTTCTGGATACACAAAATGTTAGACTGCTGCCATGGCCAGCACATTCTCCAGATCTCTCACCAACTGAAAACGTCCGGTCAATGGTGGCCGAGCAATTGGCTCGTCACAGTACGCCAGTGACTACTCTTGATGAACTGTGGTATCGTGTTGAAGCTGCATGGGCAGCTGTACCTGTACACCCCATCTAAGCTCTGTTTGAATGAATGCTCAAGCGTATCAAGGGCCGGAGGTGGTTCTTCTGAGTACTGATTTCTTAGGATCTATGCACCCAAATTGCGTGAAAATGTAATCACATGTCAGTTCTAATATAATATATTTGTCCAATGAATACCCGTTTATCATCTGCATTTCTTTTTGGTGTAGCAATTATTAAATTTCATACAGTAGAACGCTTTAAATGATTTGATTTAATAACGCTTCTGCGCTGAGCTTCATAAAATATATTTTTTTTATTTAGAAAGGAACGGATCAGTATTTAAAAGTATACATGGAAATAGAACAAAACGTTTCCAGTATTAAAATTCTCCTTCGAAAAGATAAATTTCGTATTTGTGTAATTAACTACATATTTCAAATTTAAATGAAATGTTTTGTGATTTATTGTTTTCCTCATTGGCATACTATTAATTATTTCATTGGACAGAGTATTTTAATGTTATTAAATAATTTCAGTGCTTAAACGGAATGGTGACGTAATGTAATTGACATTTCAACAACGATTCGCTACATTAAAAATACCAATATAAGTAAAATGAAATCCTAGCTAGTATTGCTCTAGGCAAAGGGAATCGTAATACCAGTTACGTTTTAAGGCCTAGGAAACGGCAACTCGGTAAATCTGTTGTTCTGACAGATGTGAATCATACAGAAATTGATTGCAGTACACCATCATTGATGTATTACGTATGGAGCTGTTTAAGCCTGCAGTCTCTTTTGTTTTACTTCATGATATCAGATATTACGCCTTGAGAAGTCAATTACATATTATTAATATTTTGGTTAGACTTATTTTATTTACGGTGAGATGCTTTATGTTATACGACTTCTTATAATGTACGTGAAAACGTTCAGTAAAATTTCTTTCCCTTTTTCGCGCAGACACCGATGAAATTGTGCAAGGTTCCATGGAATTTTGACATTCCTGTCGGCATAAATTTAAAAAAAAATACGTTTCGTCTGAACCGTGTAACACGTATTTTTACTTGGGAGCATAGCTGAATTATCTTAATTGTGTATGTGAGGCTAGTAGCAATGGACAATTTATACAATATGTTGCGTATAAAACCAAGCAATGTTAGAAGATACGTCAGACATTCGGTTAACGTTCATGAACGTTAAAATTTGCTCGGTAGGTTGTTATTAATTTGATGTTTCATTGTACCATGAATACACTACAATGCGTTGAAGACTGGATATAGTTTCCAAAGTCTGTAATTTGAGCTCGACTATTTAAAAGTAAGACGTTTAACTTTCGGTGATGTGAGGAAGATATACCACCATCAGAAATCGCATCAACTATTAAATCACCTCTGGTATGTTACACTCTTATTCATTTTGTTCAGTTTCTTTTGCTGAACAGTCACCCTTCACCTCTTCAGCGTTTAGGTGACAGTGATTTGGGTGTTCCGGTGCCCTTAATATTCTTATTATCTGTTATATAATCAGATGCACATGAAAACCTTCGAAGAGTATCATTTTGTAAGATTTCAGCAATACATACGTTACACTACTTTTAAAATACCATTTGTTTGTGTGACAAAGGTATAGTAATTTCTGTAGCTTTCTACTCCTTTTATCATTTCATATGTAAGTAATATTATATATACGAGTATACATACATAAACTACCATAAGAAAATATAGTACTAGAATCGTCCCACAGTAATATAGTTTTTGTATTGTACTAATTACACAAGGCTTCTTCTTCTCTTTCTCTCCCTCTCTTCCTTAATATGCATGTACTGTTGTTATCTTAATCTCTTTCCTACATGCAGGTCGGGAGTAGCTTTTAAGTGGAAATTTTTGTCTGTTAGTATGGCTCTCATATTGAAAGAAAAAGTGTTAAGTAAGGAGAGAAACTGAAGTATCTGTACACTCGCAAAATATGTCGGCGTGGTATTAGGAATCACGAAATACTACAACACAATCTTTCGAAAAGTTAAAAATGAAATCAAATCCTTCCTGTGTTACCTGCCATTCTACAACCTCCCGAGGAACAGAGAGAAACACTATTTACTTTACATCATTAACGGCATACAGTAAAGAGTTTCAGTCCTTGAGGTCACAATCATCACTTTCCTGATATACAGGGCATATCATAATCAAGGCGAAAACTAGATACATCTGAAATTATAAGATTATGCAAGTCAGTGGCGACTCGTAATCAGACATTCGTGGTTACCTCCCACACAGCAAGATTACGGATCCCTTATCGTATACTTTCACTTCTGTGAGTTTCCGCTATTAATTGTGGTACAACGTGAATACTGGAAACGCGAAAATAACTCAGGTTAGGAGCTTGCACAAGACATATATCGTGAAAAAACTTCAGTGATCATAGTTGTTGTATCGCTAAGAATTGTGCTAATGCCAGCATTGAGCATATTTCGCTTCTGTCCTTCTATACGGGGAGGCTACGACTGTGGGAAGGCCATCCACTTTGCTCCGCGACTTTGCGTTTCGCTGACCCGCCGGATTTACAACTGAGAAAGCAGAAGATCGAAGGGTCTGGATCTTCCGGGCCGCAGGGCCACATTCCCTCTCCCTGCGATGGAAGTTCTCAGACGCAGCCCAAGTTCGCTAGGGTCTTTCCATATGATGAATCGACATCTCTTTATATGTGCTTTTCAAGTCGCGGATTCACGTTCCTGAAATACGTCATTCGCAGAAATGAAATGCATTCTAAGATGGCGTTGTTGTGATGAGTCGCACACAGCACACTGTTTACTTTTGTTACCATTTACTATTTTCTGCCAAGTTTATATTTCGTGCTGCTTCGAATTAACATGATTTCACACCAATTCACTTAATAGCAAGTTTCACTCCTTTGTTGTGTATCAAGTGCAATCTTCTCCAGATACTATGAGCACTGTAACAGACTACGAATAAGAATGTTGCATCCCAAAGTTCCCATCAAAAATGCATTTTTACCGTCGCCATAGCATCATCTACAAGAGTGAACAACTACTTGTTCCCGTGTTATCTCCTTAGTGGGGTGGTTCCCAATCTGGGAATAATTGTTACCTCAGGAAAAAAATGAAATTTTCTAGGTGCTAAAACTAAGAGATTCCATTGTGTTTCACTCATGAAACTGAATTATTTTGATAAGAACATCACTGTAATCGCTATTTCGTAAGTTTTTAATAGTGATGAGTTCGTAATAATAATTGCATAAGTTAACAGTAATTACGTTTATTCCACATACTTCCATCAACGCGTAAATGAACGTGGTGAGGCTGCCGCTTGTAAAAGGAAAGTATAAACATATTCTTCCTCACATAGTCTACCCATTACATTCATACGGTGTAGCATGCATTTGTAACAGTAAAATAAAGACATATTCATAAAGCATGATTGAATGTCTCACGACTATTGCTTCTCGGAGTTGTTAGTAGTTCCCAACATGGGACAGAAACTGCTTCATTAGTCACTTAACAACAGGTGAACAAAATCATTGGCAGCACAACACAACAGTTATTATTTAATGGCTACTACCCTTCAGTAGGGCCTATGCAGTGTTGTAACTCTATTTTATGTCTCAAGTCAACATCCCTTTTTATCAACACATATTAATCGTACAGGGATGAATAAGGTATTTGTAGAATGTGTTTTTAGCCGGCTTCTGACCCTGCGTGCCAATTTTGCACTGAAATTTGTTATTTGTGGAAAATTCTTAATATAAGAGACTTAAATACCATAGTCAAAAGGGCACCACAGAGGCCCAGCTTCATACCGATATTTTACGAAGCTTATTCATTAATCACGAATAAGAGACAGAATTTTCGTATTATCTTATTACACATACAATGTTATGTGTTTTGAAATTATCAAATGGATAATCATCATATTGTCATGGATAATAATCATGACCACTGCAGAAGTCCATTATATCTGCCCGTCATACAAGCTGACTTTCCCAAGCAAACGTACTTTCCGAAACGGTAAACGTAATTGCCCTTGGTGCCTTGGATTGTAATTTACCACTGGTACCGCGGCTTAAAGTGCATATATAAAGTTATAATCTCAAAATACAGTTATAGGTGGCCATAATGACATACCATGTAAGTAGTGAATACTACGTTCTAAACTAAATGTTTCGCATTTGTTTACTTCATTGCAATTTTTATTCGTACTTCTCATTAAACTTGTCTTCAACAATTTGTAAAAGTAAATCTTACGGTCGGAAGTTAGAAATTGCTTGTGTATACAAGGATGTATCATAAATTCATGATTATTATTTGACGTCTTTCGGTTGACGTTTAGAGACGTTTTATCTCCATTCCAACACAGATGTTTTCATTCCAGCACCTACTTTTATCTCAAAGGTTACATTTACTCCAGATACTGTCGTTACTTGAAACTATTTAAGCGTGAAAGTTTCAGACAAGTCCGTGGTTATTTCTATTATTGTTATTATTATTATTATTATTATTATTATTACTAGTGCAAATAGTCATACACAAAGCATTGGCAACCTGCAAGTTCAGAAGTAAGGAGTCCAGCACAAGTGATTTAAGAACAGTAAACAGTTTTTCATAACCTTGGTTTTCAACGACGGTGTGAGTGAAGCAACGGTTGCTAGGGATGGGAATGTTGCAGATTATGAATGTTTTGTAACAAGTGTCTACCCTCAGTATGGACAGTGAGCTTTACTTTCAGAGAAGGAGCTGAAGATAGCACTCACGATGTACTGAGTACCGGTTCATCAGTCTATAAACAAAAACTGTTAGAACTAAATGGTACCAATTGTCTCATTGGCTCATTAGTTTGTTGTTTAATAAGAAACGTACAAAAACATTCTGATATTTACATTTGTACGTTTCAAAAATAAAAGTATACAATGAAATTTTTCTTATTCTAATATGTATAGAGGGTGGTCCATTGATCATGACCGGGCCAAATATCTCACGAAATAAGCGTTATACGAAAAATCTCCAAAGAACGAAACTTCACTAGCTTGAAGGGGGAAACCAGATGGCGCTGTGGTTGACCCGCTAGACGTCACTGCAATAGGTCAAACGGATATCAACTGCGGTTTTTCAAGTAGGAACCCTCACTTTTATTACATATTCGTGTAGTACGTAAAGAAATATGAATGTTTTAGTTGGACCACTTTCTCGCTTTGTGATACATGGCGCTGTAATGGTCTCAAAGATATGGCTCACAATTATAAATGAACAGTTGGTAACAGGCAGGTTTTTCAAAAGAAAATACAGAACGTAGATACGTTTGAACATTTTATTTCGATTATTCCAATGTACCTTTGTGAACTTATCATTTCTTAGAACGCATGCTGTTACAGTGTGATTACCTGTAAATACCACATTAATGCAATAAATGCTCAAAATGATGTTCGTCAACCTCAGTGCTTTTGGAAATACGTGTAACGACATTCCTCTCAACAGCGAGTAGTTCGCCTTCCGTAATGTTGTCACATACATTGACAATGCGCTGAGGTATGTTTTCAGGCGCTGTCGGTGGATCAAGATAGCACAAATCCTTCAACTTTCCCCACAGAAAGAAATCCGAGGACGTCAGATCCAGTGAACATGCGGGCCATGGTATGGTGCTTCGACGACCAATCCACCTGTCATGAAATATTTTATTCAATATCGCTTCAACCGTACGCGAGCTATGTGTCGGACATCCATCATGTTGGAAGTACATCGCCATTCTGTCATGCAGTGAAACATCTTGTAGTAACATCGGTAGAACACTACGAAGGAAATCAGCATACATTGCACCATTTAGATTTCCATCGATTAAATGGGGGCCAATTATCCTTCCTCCCATTATGCCGCACCATACATTAACCCGCCAAGGTCGCTGATATTCCACTTGTCGCAGCCATCGTGGATTTTCCGTCGCCCAATAGTGTATATTTTGCCGGTTTACGTTACCGCTGTTGCTGAATGACGCTTCGTCGCTAAATAGAGCTCGTGCCAAAAACCTCTCATCGTCCCGTAATTTCTCTTGTGCCCAGTGCCAGAACTGTACAGGACGTTCAAAGTTTCATCACTAAAAGTTTGTTCCACAAACTTTCTAGGTAGGTGTTCATGAGATGGTTTGCATGTATCTTCAGGCGTCTACCAGGTTAGTTATTTCAGCGTCTTCGTAACACCAATTGTTTTGTGGTGTTAACGTACCGTGCGCGTAGCACGGAAATTCTCTGGTTCGGCTGCTGCCATTCAGCGACAAATGGTGGTGCGGAATGACAGAGAATGACGCAGGAAGTTCATTATCTGTTCTGAGGGGCTAATGTGAACAGGTTAAGATCCTTCCTTGTGGTGGTCAGACGTGGTCGACCAGAACTTTGACGACAAGTATGCGTGCTCTCACATTCACATGCAGCCTAATACCAGGCTACTGTCACATCCGAATGCCCCACAAAGCTGGCTTTGGTAGGATTCGACCGACTCACCAAATGGAGACTCAAGTAGGCCCGCGTCAAACAGGTGCTGATAATGCTACCTCACTAGTTCACAAGGCATCCTCGTGTCTTTCAAAGTGGTCACTCATCATCTGACGCTGTTTCACGCCTGTAACAGGCAGGGGAACAACACTAAACACGAACAACACTAAAGCCGTCGACACATGGACCGTGCTTTTGAATGTCAATTTTCATTGGGCTGCTGAACGCTCAGAAACGATCCGTGTACTCCAACCGGTAAACACAACTGCAGCGTGCTCCAGTGGCACTTTTCGGTTTATCTGGCTCATAAATCTCACTGTTCACATTATGTAAGGGCTTGAAATTGCTATGTTAGCTCTGTGAAAGTGCATGTTTCCTCCCTTGTCAGTCAGATTGTTCTGTCTGTAGTATACATGAATAAAAACTTCAATCTGTGTGAACATTTAATGTGGCAAAAAGGAATGTGCATGTCTTGTCAAGATGAATACCGGCGTTTAAAAGTTCCATTCCAAATAGTCCGATAAAACTTTACAATAATTCTCCACATGAGGCAAAAATTATTTCTTCATTCTCAGTCTCTAGTAAAAGCCTAACGTCATACGTACTTGATCACTGTTCCTATGAAGCAGCAAAATCTTTACAACATATGAAATATAAGACTTAAAAGAAGAAAGGGCGAAATACTGCATGTAATACAAGCTGTCTTGTAGATTAAGCCAACTGAAAAAACTCTCCCCTCAGGAAGAGGGCACTTATATTTAAATAACATCAAATATTTCGGAATATACTTACATTACCTCGATAAGAAAGTATCGGAACCTATTAGAAAACACGAAATTTCATAAAAAAATATATTTGTATCTAGTAGGACACAAAACACGAACACATTACCTGAGTCATATGAGTTCTTCGACACTTCTCATTACACTACGCAGACCGTAAGTGTTCGACGACCATACTTGTTGTCTTACCTTGTCCTGAAAGCTTTAATCGTAGCTATGTTACTAACTGATACTTAAATATAACAACTGTACCAAGAACCATGCTTTTTTGATGCAGTGAACAGGTTTTATCGAGAGCAAGAACATAACTTGAGCAAGTGAACACTTTAAAATTTACCGAGCGAGATGGCGCAGTGGTTAGACACTGGACTCGCATTCGGGAGGACGACGGTTCAATCCCGCGTCCGGCCATCCAGATTTAGGTTTTCCGTGATTTCCCTAAATGACTCCAGGCAAATGCCGGGATGGTTCCTCTGAAAGGGCACGGCCGACTTCCTTCCCTAATCCGATGAGACCGATGACCACGCTGTCTGGTCTCCTTCCCCAAACCAACCAACCACTTCAAAAATTTAAAGATTAAATACACAACTACCAAGTAACAGACATCTCAAGCACATGACATTTCAAACAGTGCCTAACAATAGGAGCTGATGCAGCTCATTAGAAACAGTGGTAGTTCCAAGAAAGCGGTAGTTACAGCTTAAAATTAAATAACGAGTTAGTGTAATTAAAACCTAGTAATAACTGTCACTGACTAGCTTACACCATGATCAATCAATACATTGTCGTGTTGTATGCTAATCAATCTAAAACCCAGATGGCTTAACACCAAGGGTCTGGTTCCAAATAACAGTACATGGGTACAAGCCCCATTGTCAAATGGCTGCTTCCTGGGTACTTAACAACACATTAGTCATCAAAGTGACCTTTACAATTTGTTGACAAAGAACAAGATTTGGGCAGAAATATCTGAAACGTACTTTTGTTACCACAAGAAACCAACATAACTGTTACGTGCAATAGCTACTGATTTAAATGTTAACAAAACATAACTTACTTAATGACACAGCTCTATCCAAAAGTTGACGTTAGAATAATCGTTACTCGGCTTTCATATCTAATTTGGGCGCGGGGACCATATAAGTTGTACAAAAATTCTTACCGCTTTCTGGAGGACTTGGTATAAGAAAGGCACCAACACGTACCGCAGCTCTGTAGACCAGCTAGGATTAATATGGTGGCAACAGAATACTAAAGTAGGAATTGCAACTTGGAGTCTACGTGCAAACCGGTGACAAGTGAAATAATAACAAGTACAGAGGACATGCAAGATACAACAAATTTATTACTGATCAACAGTTCAACCCAAAGGGCACAGTATTTACCAAAGTTTTCTACAAGTGTCTCTTATTCACAAGTCAGAAAAATACATTACACAATACCTTTCTAATTGAACTGGGTGCAAGCAAGAACTTCTCATAACTTCTATACTAACTGTAAGCACTTCAATATTAAAAGGTAAAATCAGTTTCATTTAACAAAGGGCACTTGAATAACAAAGATGAAATAAGTTTATTTTAAATAGGTCACCTGTGCAAGCGCAATAGGACAATTCACATAATTTCCAATTTCCGCTATCCATCAAGTATTTCTCTTTAATATGTACATAAATTCAAATCCCACTGCTCGTGAGGTATAATTCAGAACACTAGTCTCCTTCCTTTACGGTTTTGAAAGTAAATATATAACCAATATAGCAAGCGGAACAGAGGCCTTGGCGTCCCAATGCAGAGGAAACTTAACTTAATGCAAGATCCCCACTCACTGTAACCCCAAGAACTCAGTGGCCGTCGGATCGGTTGCCATTCTCCCCTTGGCCAAAAGAACCTCCCGTTCCCTCTGGTACTCGTCGGCCAAGGCGTCGTACTCCGGACATCGATTTAGACATGGACCAGGTGCCCGCTGCAGTGCTGCAACAGAAAGGCACAAACACACAGCCACAGCCAAAAGAAACAATGTTAACAGCCCCAAAATATAGTAAGATAAAATTCTGCGAAGATGATCACATCAAGAAAAAGGCAAATTAAAAATGGTTAAAATAATTAACTATAGACCTCAAATTTCAAAACATGTAAATTTGCCCCAGCACAAACAGACTAGTTTTAAAAGGACAGCGATAAGACAAAACATAATATTATTACACCAGTACGTGGCAGTTCCAATACAATATTGGCACTCATAAGAAAAGGTAGAAGCTAGTGATAACACGGGTAGGTCCGAGTGCAAAACTAGAAGGCTTGAATGTCTATTTCTTCAACAGACAGCTGCGTGGTACATAGTTCAACTCCACTAGCCAAAATGAATAACACATTGCTCAGCGTCCTGTGTAGAAGACCATGGCCCAGTCACGCCTCAAAAACTTGCAATGACAGGCCCGCTTCTGCACTCCGAGCTTACATACAGTACACCGGTCAAATCCAGCTAACTCTACGCAAACACAAGTTTCACTCTCTGAGCAGCGACATCTACCGGCCGTTCCGAAGCCAAAACCTAGGCTGCCCGCCAGC
This sequence comes from Schistocerca piceifrons, assembly GCF_021461385.2. Lineage (NCBI taxonomy): Eukaryota > Metazoa > Arthropoda > Insecta > Orthoptera > Acrididae > Schistocerca > Schistocerca piceifrons. The sequence goes on from NC_060141.1 coordinate 492,037,538, forward strand.
CCACCAGCACAACCACCGGCTAACGAGACAAAGATAAACAACGCCAGAGGGAAACAATCGATCCGGGTGAATCGAACGGAGAAAGTGACCGGCGCCAGCACCTCCCCACGGATCAAGAAAAATTGACATGATTTCGAAAATAGTCTGGCACAATGTCACCAACTCGTGCAGGCTCCACAAGAGTTGGCTCCAAGAAATTTGAAAGTACCACACAGTCCTCTGATCTCCTCTTCAGAATGCTAATACAACCCTTAGAGACACACATTCCTCTACCAATGCCCAGCCTTCCTGCGCTACCTCACAAGTAACAGCCACCTTAGACACACTTAACGCCGACTGCTCTGACGCCTGTCGCCACAGTCCGCGTCTCTCGGAGCACCCCGCTGGGAGCAATCACACAAACCACGGCTCCAAAGTAAGTCATGGCACTACTCTCGAAGAGAACCCCACGGCAACACGCAGCGCCCAAATAGCCTCCCGCTCTCTGAACAGGAAACTCTGACGGGAAAATTTCGAAAGAACGCTGTAATTACCTAAGTAAGGTGCATCAGAGTCATTGCAAAAGAATCTGATAAAAGCAACACGGACGTTTCAGTAGTTTAAACTGTCCCAAAAGGCACCTGGACTGCCCCGCCGGACGCGGCTTTGTCGCCCTCGCGAGATGCTAGCCCAGCTCGAGCCACAACCGGGGGACTGGGGGCAGAGCAGATCGGCGGTCCATGCATCAGTGCCCAGCGGCACTTTGCAGGCCACACCTCCATTAAGGCACGGTTTAGTGCGCCGGACCCGATGACGCCCGCAGCCGTCAGCACCCTAGGGGAGGCGGTCACTCTTCAACTGTCGTAAAACGCCTCCCCTCCCCCTCTCCTGCTTCTCCTACCCCTAGCCGTCCCATCATTAAGACGCGCCGCTCTAAAACAGGAGACCGGGCGCGTCTAGGCCGCGTGTTACATTTACAGCCGCGCGTCTCTCTCCCTCCGCGCTCGTTAATGGCGCCTAGCAGAAGACGACAGGCGACGAAGGATGGCGGGCAGCGAGGTGGCAATGCTGCAGCCCGCCACTATACCAGGAGGAAGCGGGCCGCACTTTATGGCCCCGAAGTTCGTGTCTTCCATGCCAGTGTGTCCGCGCCGCTGGACCAGACGGGAGTTGTAAACCTGAGGTCCTTACTCCACGTCTTCCGTCGCCTTCCGATCTGTGAATACTCATCCCCTCGTTTTCTCCGCAGTGCACCCAGTCGGAGACGAAATACACTTCTTACGATTTCAGAGTTACAATGACGACCTTATATGGCATAAATTGTTCGATCAGTATTGCAACTAGTGGATAAATGCCCCTAATGGAGCACAAAAACTGCGAATATGTTCCTGTTTATTCAAAAGATTCTGACCGAAATGTGGGGTAACAGTAGCCTCATTCTACTTTACTCAGGAATTTTAAAAAATTTTCCCGTAACTTCTGGCTTCCGAACGTATTAGTGCTACTTTATCATGCAGCTCTCAAACTCCCACAAGCTCCTCTGTTACTCACGCCCACTAGTTCCCCGCTGTAAGTCTCGCATACCCATTCAGTCCCAGTTGCCCTTCCTCAGTCAATCGCTCAACCAAAATTATTGTCATTATTTCTCTGTGTCTCTCTGTCGTTGTCTCCTGTGTCGCAGCCAAAGTCTCCTATGTTGTGTCCGAATACTGTAGACTCCACTCACTCTCACAGTCTCCCTCTTTTTCTCTCTTACTGCTAATATCTCATTCGTTCGTTTCTGCTACTGCTGTCGCTTCTCACTGTAGCTGTCGCTCTCTTCCTCATTCTCTTTTCCTGCCACTGTTCTGCCCCTGTCTGTCAATCTCTCTCTGTTGCACTGCCTTTGTCTCCTTCGCTCTTTCTATAAAACAACCACAGTCTCCTACCTTACAGTGTTTACTATTTTCCGTCCCTTTGCCACTACCACTGTCTTCATCTCTCTCATCCTAAAAAAAGCGTGAATATGTTCTCATCACAAATTTGCTGGGAGTATTTTTAAAGGTGGTCAGGAAAGTAAAATAGACAGCGGGTATCCCACTTTTAAATAAACCGGAACGTGTTCACATTTTTTATATTCCCTGAGGATCGTTTCTCCACGGGCTCCCTTCTTTTCCCTGCTCCAGCAGGTCGTGTAACTCATATGAGAAGAACTGCATTGATCAGTAAGATTTAGATAGTTTACTTATGCGAAACTAAAATAAACACCAGATTTTGCGTGCGAGAACATTTTGAATGTGCTTCAGTGATATAACATGGGGTTTCCAGATGGTTACGGAGACACTTTACAGCATATTTCTCCGTGCTACGTCAATTTACAAAACTGCGTTTTCTCCTCACATCGGGGTTTACGTGCGTATATTACATGTACAAGGAGACTACATTTGAACCTCTGTACCTTGGATACGGACAAAGATGTCGAGAAAATTTTCGAGGACGTTTGAAATCTCGATCTTAGGAATGTATTGTAAAATTTTCAGCCATTTGCTATGCATATCCGTTTTGGAATGCAAGACAATGAAAATATACTAAAAGAAAACATTTTCGTTGGGTTTTCCGAGGAACCGCCCATTAACTAGTGGTGCCTCTCTACGCCCCATCACGCTCACTGAAGCCCACAGCCAATAAAAAAAGAGCCAGCCTAGCTGCTCCAGTTGCTTGAGCCGGAAGAAGTGTGTAACATTACTACTTTGACAATGTTCTGTAAAGTATTGACACTGAGACCGTCCTCTTGTTGAGTATACAAATGGGCCCTAGCCCAAGGGCTATGCAAAACGGCTGACCATACCTTTTTGTCACCAATAGAACCCACGGTATGAACACTGGAAAATCCCACCCGGTGATTTGAAACATATTAGGTACACATGGTGTAGCATGCATACCGATTCATTGAGTGGTCTCAATAACGCTATGTCATGCTGAGCCCATTTTAATATAAAAATTCTTAATTGTGTGTTTGCGGGTATTCATTCTAATTTTCGTTTCCATCTTAGACAATATTTAGACGACTGTCTATGTTTCTCAAGAGCTGCGAGGTGTGGTGTTCTGTGTAATCGCTGCCTCGACTCCAACCGGGCTATGAAGTATGCTTCTGTGCAGGATGACAAGCCAACTAAGGAAATCGCGAGTTTTTATTCTGATTTCAAAAAAAATGCAACCAACATTTTCATTTGCGACGTTTGAGTTCACTTGAAAGCGTAGGCTTACTCGGCTGTTGTCAGTGTCAATAAAATTCTTCTGTTTGAGTTCATTATAATCTTACTGGCTACATTTGTTAATGGTAGCTGTGTGAAATAATTATTTATTTTTATTTTCTGTTGCCACTCACTTTTGTTTGTTTCATGTTTAATTTAACACAAAACAATGAGTTTCGAGCCCATTCTGTCCGTCTTAAAGCGTTTATACGGGTAGAAATTTGTTAATTAAAAGTAAACTCTCTTACATACATCAAAATAGAACTTTTGTAATTTATTAATTAAGGATTCAGCCACAGTACCAAATAATATTTTTATTAATGACTAGCTTGGAACTTTTCTTTTGCTCTCAAACAGCTACCCATATTGGAAGATACATTGTCCATTAGATTGCCTTTCATTACAAACATGGGTGTACTCAGTGGTTGTGATATGAGTTTCAAATAATGGAGCACAGCAATCAGTCGTCCTTTTCTTGCCGATTTTATTCGGTAAATCTAGATTTCGGTTAGTGCCTAGCCATTATCAATGCACCATTTCATTGCATCAATGCATGTTCTAATACGTCATTGCCCTGTTGTTCGGGCCGAACAGAAACCAGAGTCGAAGAGCATGAAAGGGAAGCAGTGGCTGAAAAACGAGTTCAAATGGCTCTGAGCACTATGGGACTCAACTGCTGAGGTCATTAGTCCCCTAGAACTTAGAACTAGTTAAACCTAACTAACCTAAGGGCATCACAAACATCCATGCCCGAGGCAGGATTCGAACCTGCGACCGTAGCGGTCTTGCGGTTCCAGACTGCAGCGCCTTTAACCGCACGGCCACTTCGGCCGGCGATAAACGAGTGAGACAGGGTTGAAACCTATCTCCGATGTTACTCAACACGTACATTGAACAAGCAACAAAGGAAACAAAAAATTAAATTGAACTGGAATTAAAGATCAGGGAGGAAAAATAAAAACTCCCAGATTTGCTGATGACATTGTAATACTGTCAGTGGCAGAAAAGGACTTGGAAGATGCCATGTATAGAAGTGAAAAATGGGCGATAAACAGTTTAGACCAGAAGAAAATAGAAGCTATTGAAATGTGACGCTGCAGAAAAATGTGGAAGATTGGATAGGTCGATCACGTAATTGCTGAGGAAGTACTGAACAGAACTGGGAGACAACAAATTTGTGGCACAACTTGACGAAAAGAAGGAATCGGTTAAACGGATACAATCTGAGACATCGAAGTATCACCGATTTAGTATTGACGGGAAGTGTGCTGGATAAAAGTCATAGAGGGAGACCTAGAGATGAATACAGTAAGCAGATTCAGGGAGATGTAGTTTTGAGTAGTTATTTGGAGATGAGGAGGCTCGCAGAGGGTAGAATAGGATGCATGGAGAGCTGCAATCAAACCAGTCTCCGGACTGAACACCATAAAACACACACATATAGTCGCATGATCCATGAGTACCGCAGCAAATTTTCTAAGGAACAACCTTACAACACATGTAGTAGAAACTTACATTATAAGAAACAGTTACCTAAAAATTAGAATGCAACGTTGTGGCAATGTTTCAAAGCAATCGGTAGAGAACTTTCAGAGATGCACAATTTTTAACAAACGAACATTTAAATTTTCATGTGTATAGACTACGGAGTGGCAGTTTCCGGTCGCCACGATTTTCTTCAGTTTGGCAGAAACATGGCGTCAGCGCATTCAACCCCTTCACCACTTTTTAGTCCGCAGGCCCTGTGGCTATTTGCACATAAAGCGACAGTCTAGCGATCTGTCGTCAGAAGTCTTTAAAATGAATGGGAATGATACAAAAGACGACTAAAAACTCTCAATGTCTAAAATTCGAGACACAGTCGCATGATCATGGCCACCCCAAATTTCCTTAGGAACAATATTACAACACATGTAGAAGCCACCTAAATACTTAGTTGATGATGAAAGAGTAATAAACTATAACGGACGACAGACATGGTTCGTCGTTCCATACATCAAGAAATACGCTGTGCTAAATTTGTACTCATGGAGCACATGGTGAATTTGGTAGTACGAATACTAAATTTTCTGAATCTGCACGCATTATTTCACGGTTTCTATGGAATTGAACGCTATAAATTACAGGAAAGTACTTCAGTTTAGTCAAGGGGCATGCCTGGAACGATTTTTCGATTTAAAACCCCCTGACGTTGAATTTATGCAGGTAGAATGAGAATTCCGTCCGAACATGCCTCGCAAGGCCCAACGGTACCGAACGACGATCGTTCCATTCTCAGACCGTAAGCGTCACTGGATACAGATGTGGAGGGGAATGTGGTCTGCACACCTATCTCATGGCTGTTCTAAGTTTTCATGATCGGAGCCGCCACTTCTTAGTCAAGTAGCTCCTCAATTGAGCTCACAACGGCAGCAGCGCTCGGCGTACCCGGAAAGTCAGCCATCCAAGTGCTAACAAAGCTAGACAGCAGGTTTATTTGACGGAACCCGCTGTTTCTACTGGTACATGGCCATTGGCGAGAATAAGAGCAGGAACACAATTTAGAAAATCCGGAATGGATTGCACACCTCCCCTTTTAAGTGAACTTGACTGCATACTGTCTACAGTTAGATACTGCAAGGTAAGAAATAGCTTATTTCTGATTTGATGCGAATGCACTTAAGAGACATCGCATAGTGAAAAGGACAAATTCTGGAATAAAACACCCTTCATCTCCCTCAATTCTCTGTAGGTAGTAAAACTCGAGTTTATCTCATTAAAAGACTTACCAGAATAGTTTCCTTAACTTTTTGAGGACACTGCCAGCCTTGCATGTGCCTTAGAGCTGTTCTCTTCAGACCGTTTGCAGTTGCAGTTGAAAGCGACACTGTACACGTGCAGATGGAACTGATTGAACAGCGATGTAATGCCCGCTTAAAAAGCAATATTTTTATTTTTAATTATTTATTTTTTTCTTTTTTTCTTATGTTGAAACTCTCCAAGAAGTCTACGTTGTTTTCCTTGTGAAGAACTTTCACGTCTCCATAATTAGATTTAAAATGTCATATTTCAGTCAAAGTATGTGGGTGAAAGGTTTTTTTCGGTTATGAAACTAAATGTCGTGATTACATGGCAACCGCATTATGAAAACCTTTGGAAGAAATACCTGCACATATCCGTACGGTGACAATTTGTCCAAAAAAAAACTTTTGTTATGTTTTCACCTCGCAAAATATAACTAATACTGAAAATTAGTTTTGTTCATGAGATATGTTGTCGAGAAGCATGAAATATGAAAGCAAGTCGTCTGCAGTGCAACTGAATTGCTACGGAAATGTGACATGACCGCAGTTTTCCTTTCCCCCACACCCCTAAACTTTGGGATGTGGTGGTGTGGGAGGAAGTGTGTAGTCAGCAGAGACAACTATGGGATATGAGACAGAGATCTCCTCTCATGCATAATTCTTTACCATCCATGGCCGAAAGGAAGAAGTTTGTTATTTTCATGATCAGTGGTAGCTATGTGCAGATAACAGCAATGGCAATGGCTACCTTGAGCTATAAACTATCGCCTCCTGAAATGACGATCTCCGACCAGTGAACTATGCAAAATCTCACGCCGACAATATTTCTGATTATAATATTCAGGTTGGGAAAATAGTTCTCAACCGTTAAGATGAAAATTTTTCTTATGGTGTATTATTCTAATGTTCTTTCGATACACACAGTGAAATCATAGGTTACAAAATTCGAGGGTAATGAAGTGACTGAAAATAATAACAATAATACATCGACAGAACTTCATCGAACGTGGACGCCCTAACGTCACTTGACTTTGTGTGAGCGTATGTTCAATTTGCCGTATTGATCTAATTTTTAATTTTTTTAAGATGCAGACTATACTAAAACTGAATGATAACAAATGCAACTGGTTTCAGCGTATTTCACGTGAATACAAGAAGCTGGAAGACGAGAACGAGTTTGTGGTGTAGTTTTGAATGTAACATGTAGTCCAGTCGCGTGTTCCATGTTGCGTCACAAGCTCAGTTACAGTTAATGGACCAACTGCTGCCGTAATGCTGTTCAGTAAATCCGTAACATACGTATATGTAGTTTCATTAACTTTTAGTTTAGACATGTTTTTTTGTTTCCTTTGTTACACATCCTTTGACAACTTTAAGATTCCCAATTTCAATAAAGTACTTGCAGAATTCTCACTGAAAATGACGCACATGCAAGCTTTTATTCTCTTCTGCACCTAGGACCACCAAAATATACATGCTTGATGTCCTGCTTCACCACATAGTGGCAGAGTGGTAGATCCCATACAAATGTTTACAGTAGCAGCTGTGTTTGAATTTCGGTCTGGCAACGGTCCTTGCGAATTGCCTCCTGTTCCATATACCACTTGAGTATATTTCATGTCAAAATTTTCAGCGTACCTTTGAATTCCTGGTAAATGTGGGTGCATGTTTTTTCACAGGGCCGTTCAGCAGATTTTCAGTCTCCCACGCCTTTTTACATTCGAATTTGGCCAAGTTACAACACCTCAGCTCTAATAGCAGTTCCCCAGTAGATGGGGTTACAGCCTAACAGTATGCTTGAGGACTGCGTTTGTATGTATATCGTGGAATTATTAGTGCCGACAGCACACCAACCAGCACAGCGCCGCGAAACGGCATCCAGAAGGATTATATGACAATCACTAAAAGTCACTTAAAATTGGTGTTGTGTAAGTTAAAGTCCAACTATAATTGCTTGATATTTGACATTTCATGCGTTGCATCTGGTTTCTTCCCATCACAACCTTCAGCGTCGCGCCCGAACCGCTCGCCATAGCCAAACAGCCACAACACTTAGTCAGTTCACTTCCAGTTCCTTGTCTTGCTTTATTTCTTGCTGTGTTTCGATCCCAAAAATCTGCGTCAGACACTACTGGATCACACACAAGATGCGATTGAGCATCACATGCACAGTTACTACAATCAAAGAGATCGGCTTACATTAGATAAGCTTCTCGTGACATTGTGTGATGCCGAATTTTTGAAGGCTACTATAAACCTTCGGCAGTGCAGTGCAAAAGTTAGGGCATAAACCTGACGTGTGGAAAGCCATTGGTTCGAATCTCGTGAAGTGTAGCGAATTTTTTAAATTTTTAAATCTAATAAAAAGTTTTTGATTATTATTTTTATTTGATTAATTGGTTGATATGTATTTCTTTTATTTCCAATACTCTGCCGAGTCATGATCATCATCATATTGACATCATTATTTTCTCTTATTTTTATTTCTGTCAGTCTTATTTCGTTTTGAATCTGTTTGTGTTGCATATAATCTGCAAGCAGCTGGTGTGGTTATGTCGAGTGTAAGTACACGTAAACAATGACAGTGTGAAATAAGAGTTTCCTTTTACCTATAAAACAGATTTTTGTTTCAATTGAATTTGATCGTAGAGTTAGTCTTAAAAGCTGTGGTCAAAGTGATCATGATTTTAGTTCTAGACTGTTTATCGCCATTTTCTCGGATACATTGCACACCACGAGTCTGTGATATGGTTAGGACACGAATTTAAATTCAGGTCTACAAAACGCGTCGTCTGCTGCAGTTCAGTCACTGGTCTCACAAAATCAGCTGTCCTCAGAGCAACTCCAATTTCTATCATACCTGGCGGCGACCATCTCAAACATTGTTACACCTTAACAACATTTACGAAGTGAGCCGCTGTGTTTGTGCATCGCCTGTAACCGAGGGGTATTCGGCAGGGGGGTGTGGCAACATTATAGCAGTATGTGACCGACGTCAACGAGCATGTAACTTCAACACGACTATAGTAGTTCACATCTGTAATAAAGTGCGCATAGCTTATAATCACGTTCAATATAACTGACACTTAACATAAAACACCAGGTGGATTAAAACACTCTGCCAATCATGTCATCAGATACGAGAGAGCGCACTTTGTTACGGCCGCCAGCAAACTCTCTGATCTGTGATAGTTGCATCGAACCAGTCAAGTCTACAGGAAAACCAAGTTACCTTATACGATCATGCTTCGTTCAGCCAACGATATGCGAAGACTCTGTTTCCAAGTGGACTGTGATGCCTTAACTAAATGGTTCAAATGGCTCTGAGTAATATGGGACTTAACATCTGAGGTCTTCAGTCCCCTAGAACTTAGAACTACTTAAACCTAACTAACCTAAGGACATCACACGCATCCATGTCCGAGGCAGGATTCGAACCTGCGATCGTAGCGGTCGCGCGGTTCGAAACAGAAGCGCCTAGAACAGATCTTCCACAGCGGCCGGCGATACCTTAACTCGTGACGAGGACATCACATGAGCTCAATATTCTACCCACATAGTTTAATATTCTACGCAAATAGTAGGGCTTCTACCATATTGCAGAAACATTACGATTTCCTCCTTACCGATTTGCTATAAACGTTACGATGTCCTTGACACCAGCAGCTACATTATCCCCTAGAAAGCCTCACGTTTGTACGCAATTATTTGTTGCATTCTTTGCCATTTAGTTAATCTTCTCATTACCTGAATCGCAGCGTGGCCCTTAGACTACACAGATGATACCTTAGTAGCATTTACTTCATGGTTATTGTAATTGAATAACAGAACACATAAAGCTTCATTGTCACTGCTTTCGCTTCGAGGACCACATGGCAAATGTGTCTCCTAACTGTAGTTGCAAAACAAACGTAGGCTATCGTAGATTACCAAAAGTAATCTTAGATTACAGCAGATATCCCAGTAGCTTTGCTCAATTGAGTTTGTAGTGGCATTACCTGTACATTTGGTGTGTTGATTACCTATCCGGTGTTATCTCGTTTCGATCGCTTTGTTTGCTTATTACATCACTATCTTACTAAAGTCTACTAGAAACTGGAAGCGCTCAACCGCGTAGAAAATGACTGACATTATACAAAGGGTGGCATAATCAATGGAACATTTTTGTCCTGTGTAGGTACCCTCCTGTTCGTTACTAAAAAAGCAGTATTTATAGCAAAACTGTAATTGCCAATATTTAAACGTGGTTTCTGAGTTTGTAACATAAAAGAGAACGATTTCGTAGCAAAAATTTACAAAACATACTGGTTTATTGCATGGCGCTAAGAGTTCGATTTCTTCAGACATTGCTTCGCTATTTCATCGAGTTTATATAGAACTTGTTTCTATTTTTTAGTTATTCACAAACAACTTTCGCATTTATCAACAATAACAGAAAACTCTTGCCTTTGATTATGGTGACGAACGTTCTACTGAGTACGAGAAACAACAATAATATTATAAATTTCGTATGTCTGTGCATGCAAACTGCACTTTACCAAAAGTAATTTCTTTGGTTACATAAAAGCGCAGCCTTTACGCGATCAACTTATTTGTGTTACTTGTAAAATACAATTTACGTTTTGTGCAGTATTTGAATACATGACTGACTAGCACTGAACGATGTGCGCTTTTAATTATATGAAGGATAAAGAAAAGAAGAGAAGTCGTCGGCTCCCAGTTTGTCTCTCCCACATTCTTTTACGTTCCCTCTCATACCGATGCTACTAATCCTAGCATTTACTACGCCATGTGTTGTACAGAACCGCAGCTTTGGTGGAGCACAGTTCCACAACTAAGATACAGCCCAGTTTGCGTGGCCTGGCCGCGCCGCCACTGTGCCTTCGCCACGGCGGCCGTGGTTCGGTCTGACATGGTGTGCTGTGCTGCGCTGTGCTTGGCTTTGCTTTGTTCAGGTGGCCTTTCCGGTCGCGGCTTCAGCGAGTTATGCCGCATCACTGGCCGGCGGACGTATCCCACATCGATCTTCCTGTTCCGCCGTCTGCTGCTCGCGGCCAGCGCTGCAGGATGACAGCTCTTCAGTTCAACGAGAGGGATGGCTCTTCTTATCGGCAATCCGAGCTCGAGTATTCCTCCCCGTATTCTTGACCGTACGTTGGAGGATGAAAAAAAGTTCCCATATATCTTAAGGTTGCTGCTGTTGACTTGTGTGATTTGCGCTGGTGACTTCCCGGTAGCACACAATTTTATTATTCTCGTACATAGCTGACGCGATTTTTCCTGACTGTGACTTGCATTGAGTCCGATAGGGGATTCAGATATCTTCTTAAAACTTGTCTTTGTCTGCGGTCTCAAAACATTTTGCCATCTCCTTTGTGAATTAAAGATGCTCGGAGTCAATGCAGTTTGCTGCAGATCTCGGAAACTTTTCTGGTTAGCATCTCCCTCTGTACCATAGATGAGTTGCTCAATTGTTGGTATCTGAGCGGAGTTCGGTTATGTTTATTCAATTTAATTTTTCTTTAAATTCATTGATGTAAATGGTCACTAATTTGCCGCATGTTCACAGGAATAAAAGTTTTGTGCTCTTGGACTAATTGGCATGTTCTACATCCTAGTCAATAGCGCAAACAACATCAACTGAGGATGAAATGTATTAGAGAGGTCGGGGGCACCATCACGTCGTGCTCAGTTGAAATGACGTGTAGTAACTGTAGTACGTACGCTCTAAGGAAAAAAGGAAAATCGCTATCTACGAATGAAGTGTCCGAATGGAAGGAGATCGGAAGGTGTCAAGTACATTTATAGACAAACAAGTAATTACAGTTTCAGAAAAATTGGACGATTTATTGAAGGGAAAGAGCTTCGCGAATTGAGCAAGTCAATAAGACGTTGGTCTGCCTCACGCTCTTACGCAAGCAGTTATCCGGCTTTGCATTGATTGACAGCGTTGTTCCGTGTTCTCCTGAGGGATTTCGTGACAAATTTTGTACAATTGGCGCGTTAGATCGTCAAAATTCCGACTTAATTTGGAGCCCCTGCTCATAATGATCCAAACCTTCCTCATTGGGGAGAGACAGGGTAATTTTGCTGGCCAGGGCAGGGTTTCGCTAGCACGATGACAAGCAGCAGAAACTCTCGCCATGTGTTCCCGGAAATTCAAATGTTCAAATGTGTGTGAAATCTATGGGATTTAATTGCTAAGGTCATCAGTCCGTAAGCTTACACACTACTTAACCTAAATTATCCTAAGGACAAGCACACACACCCATGCCCTAGGGAGGACTCGAACCTCCGCCGGGACCAGCCGCGGAGTCCATGACTGCAGCATCTGAGACCGCTCGGCTAATCCCGCACGGCTCCCGGGAATTACCTTGCTGCAATGTAAGCCCAGGATGGATCGTCATGAAGGATAAAAAAAAACCAAGGAAATGTGTGTCGTAGACGTACCGCTATTCTATAAGAGTATCACAGATGACAACACGGCGACTTGCTATGAAAGGAAATGACACTCTAGACCATCATTTCTAGCTGTCGGACCGTAAAACGGGCGACAGTCAAGTTAGTAACAAACCGCAGTCCAGTGCGTCTCCAGATACGTTTTCGTTGATCGTAGGGACTCAGTTAGAAACATTACCCAACACTGAAAGCAGATGACATTCCAGGCCGAATGTGCCTGACACCACTGCAGACGGGCCCTTTGGTGTGCAGAAGGCAGTGGCAGCGGCTCTAAGGGCTCCGTGAGACTATCCGCCACTCTGTGAGCCAACTATTAATGGTCCTTCTCGTCAGTGAAGCACCACCAGCACGTCGCATCGATGACGATGATTAATCTAGTGCTGTGAGTGTGTATTTGACGATTTCTCGGTCCTCTCGTTCTCTCGTCTGTGTTGATCGACCGCTTTCTTCCTCTTCTTTCAATCCAACTACACACCTGGTATCGATGTATCCCCTGTTTACTGTCCTTGCCAGCTGCGCGGTGAACTTGCGCTCCGTCACACCTTTATCTTTTGTCCCCTTAAGTTTACAATTTTACATTTTTTGTCGATTGTGATCAATTTAACAACTGCATGGCGCGTATTTTATTTTTCTTAGACTGTATCAAGCTCGTGTAGTTATGTGAACAAATAGTATAACACTAAATTTGGACTTAACAATACCTCAAGAAATTTACGCTTGTATGTTCGTCAACATTTAATTATATGTAATTTTTGAAATAGTCCCGCAGATCATAAACCACAATAAGATGATATTTTAACGCACTTACTTAATAATAGTGCTGTGAGTTTACCAGGAAATACGAAGGTATTCTGCAATAAAAGTATTTCATCATTTCACTTGTGAAATAAAGATGCTCGATACAAGTTAAAACATTTTTAAAATCCTACTGGAAATCTTTTTTCTTAGCATATCCAATCCGCGTCTTATATGAGTTTCTGAACTGATAATGTCTGTATCCATTTCTGTTATATTTACTGATTCTTCTTTTTATGAGGTGCAAGACTTCGAACTGAATGCCATTTCAGTGACTTGTGTGTCACTCATTTGGGAAATGCATAAATCACACAATTAATTTCTGTAGGAAATCTTATACATAAACGAAAACTGGGATGTGGAAAAATGGAGTAAGGTCTTGTTCTATCAAAAATATACAACATCTTTGTAGTAACTAGGGTACTTAAGAAAAGCTAATGGAGTGAATCAAATATTTCTCTAATCTGTTGTCCTTCTTGCTTTCAGATAAATAATTTCACAAAACATTTCAATTTTATTTTCAAAATTCTTTTATCTACTTCAGTTATCCATTTGGGGAAAGGAGGCTGAGCCATTTGTCGTTCCTGGCGGCTTCTCACATTGTTCAGAGGTGAAGGTTGGATGAAAGACTGGCTGAAAATTTGCGTGGTCCAGCTGGAATTCGAAACAGCTATTTAACTTAGTGAAAATATGATTTGTAATGGAAATATTTTTAAATAAGCATTGTTCACTAAAGTCATGTGAGGTATCAGTAAAGAATGATCCAACTGAAATTACCCCATCTTTTCCCGAATTCAGTTCAAATATTCACAATTATAACACTGTTAATTCACTTCAGCATCCGAAGTCACTTACCGCCGAGATATATCGTTCGCAGTACTAAATGTGGATAGTATCACTACCTGCAATTATATAGTGGTAAAAAAAGTATCGTGACCCCCTTACTTCCCGTTCCAGCGGCTGTCACTGACCATGATTGCGAGGTAATATGACACAACTCGCCTTCTTGAGACAAACGTGAAATGTCCGTTACGTCTGCCCTTCGGTGTCGTCCTTTTCATTCTCGACCGCATCCACAATCCACATCCTCTTACTTTTGTGGCGCACGAGACAAATTAAGCAGCTCATTCCTCCGCTAATTTCAGTCCAAACGTTTTTTTTGCAGTCCCAGAGCAACCCTCTGCACTGCAACACTGTTCAACCGGTCAATGTAAGCATCGTCAATCTCAATCCGACCCGCGACAAAGGATTGAAATTTTCAATACCCCATTACCGTTATTAATCAATAGTAAAACCATTCACTTTTGAAACACCCTGATACCCAACTCCTAAATTAGAAAAAAAGTAACATAAAGAGTCACTAGATCACCACTAATTGGCTTCTAGCAACTCCCGCCGATAACATTTGGAAATAGCGCATTTGAGCTAACGGTCCTTTCGATCATATTTGTGAACTGTTCCACCTGGACCGACAGAGAGACAGGTCGCTCTCATGAATTCAGACACGCAATTGACTTCGAGAGTCTGGTATCCTTTTAGAATACGTTATTGCCTAGATCACGTGTTTTGCTACGTTCATAACCAGTTTCAGTAAAAACCGAGGTCCCAAATTAAGACAGATAACGAAGATATGGGGATACGTCCCATTGTAGACAATAGATGCCCATCTAATTATGAATTAAACAGAGTTCTAAATAAGATGTTAACCATTTATACATTTTTACTACTCCGACACATATTAAAAACAGTCAGGCATTGACCAAGCGTTAAAGTAACTTAACTTTTCCCGTCAGCACTGTTTTGGCTTCATTTGACGTAAAAAAATATGTGAACGTTCCTCTGTTCGAAAGTATTGAAATAACAGACAAGAACGTTTCAATCTCAAAAAGGCTTAGTTGATGGGAGATTTTTGAGTTAGTGTACTTGCTAGAAATATCTTTAGTTCACAATTATGTCAGATTTAATAATAAAATATACTATCAAGCAGAAGGCCTAGCTATGGGCAACAGTCTGACAGGAACGTTAGCGAAAGACTGAAAAGAATTGAAAGACATAACTTTTTATTATAAGAGGAATTTTGGTAAGCTCTGGATTTGATTTAATGGGAGCGAAACAGAAATTCATAGTTATTTATCTTTATGTGAACACAAAATAAGCAGTCTTGCATATGCGGATGACTTAGTTGTGATGGCAGATTCGATTGAAACTTTGCAAAGTAATATTTCAGAGCTAGATCAGAAATGTAAGGACTATGGTATGAAGATTAGCATCTCCAAAACGAAAGTAATGTCAGTGGAAAGAGATATAAACGGATTGAGTGCCAAATAGGAGCAACAAAGTTAGAACAGGTGGACGGTTTCAAGTACTTAGGATGCATGTTCTCACAGGATGGCCACTTAGTGAAAGAACTGGAAGCGAGGTGTAGCAAAGCTAATGCAGTGAGCACTCAGCTACGATCTACTCTCTTCCGCAAGAAGGAAGTCAGTACCAAGACTAAGTTATCTGTTCACCGGTCAGTCTTTCGACCAACTTTGTTCTATGGGAGCGAAAGCTGTGTTGATTCAGGTAACCTTATCAACAAGGTTGAGGTTACGGATATGAAAGTAGCTAGGATTATTGCAGGTACTAGTAGATGGGAACAATGGCAGGAGGGGCGTCCACAATGAGGAAATCAAAGAAAAACTGGGAATGATTTCTATAGATGTAGCAAGCAGTCAGGGCGAACAGGCTTAGATGGTGGGGTCATGTTACACGCATGGGAGAAGCAAGGTTACCCAAGAGACTCATGGGTTCAGCAGTAGAGAGTAGGAGGAGTCGGGGCAGACCAAGGAGAAGGTACCTGGATTCGGTTAAGAATGATTTTGAAGTAATAGGTTTAACATCAGAAGAGGCACCAATGTTAGCACTGAATAGGGGATTATGGAGGAACTTTATAAGGGGGCTATGCTCCAGACTGAACGCTGAAAGGCATAATCAGTCTTAAATGATGATGATGAAGATGATGATGATGATGATGATGATGATTTATCTTCGCCAAACACTTTTCATTCTGGTACAAAAGTTATATTAGAGGTAGAAGACAACAATTCAATAAATTTCTTGAATGTTATGGTAGCTCAGCAGATTGAGAAACATGTATTTGGCATTTACAGGAAAACTACTGACAGCGACGTTATTATTAATGCTACGTCCGGTCATCCCCAAAGATAGAAACTGCCGTTTTTGTGTACGATGATTCATCAGCTCTTGCGCTTCCATGTCGAAAATGTCACTATAGACAAAGGATAATGGATTCTTACATAAATACCTACAGCCAGTGGATATTGCAGCAATACTGTAATGAAAATTTTTAATGAGCGAAAGCAGAAAAAGGACGCAAATAACGTCATGCAGGATGGAAATGCGAAAACTACTGAGAATAAAAATAAAAGTAAATACGTCACAGTGGCATGTAAAGGAGAAGTTTCAGATAGGGTTGAACATCCATTTCGCATGTCCAACGTACAAGTCGCTTTCAAATGACTGACACTTTGAAGGCACATTTACGCCATTATACAGAGGAGAATAGCAAGGACAAAACACTGCCTCGGGTGTGTGTAAGCTTAATTTTACCAGTTTTGATCAGTTTTATATGGGTCGGACGGGATATTCCTTCTCTGTCGGTTTAGAGAACATACATACACACAGAACTAAATCGCATTTGGATGACACTTAAAAACACACGATATCAGATTACTAGCATTCAAAACGTTACGACAATTTTACATAAGATGCCAGAAGGGCCCCCCTGCGGTTTTCGTATTGTAGGACAACGTATACTATATTATACAGCTTTACTGATAAAATGTAGATTTACGAACGTAGACCTCAGGCTATGGGTTAGAAAGAACGTATTTCGTGCAGGCATCATGGAACACATTTGAGTATTAACAGACATCAAGCTGCGTACTAGAGCAACAGCATATACACATCAGGTCACAGATGGCATTCTATATAATAAAGTGATCTAATGATCAAATATGAGTGTGTCAAGTAGTCATCAGACTACGGGTGAAGTAGGGAGTACGTTACGGAGGCATCAGGAAACGTCTATGAACACGAGCACAAACACAGACGCTAATCTACATAATTTCTTAATACCACGTGCCATAAAGCTGCAACAGTTTGGTAGATACACCAATATCGCACATGCTTTAAGCTTCATTATACCTGTTTAGCTGCTTACTTCTCTGTTGGCCTGAACTTTGGGTTTATACGAAGTAGTACTAGATGTTCCGCATTCACATTGCAGGAATACCTCTATATAATGAAGCCTGCATAAGTTCTAGAGCCCGCATTTTGGATTTAACACACTACCAGTGGAGGCATTAGATGGTTTTCTCATAAATGTCAAGTTGTTATAATAAAATACTAGTTGAACTGACTACAGTTGAACTCTTAATGTTATGTATAGTCTCATTGGGTTAATTACAATTGTAGTCTTTACCAATATAGTGCCACTACTGTTCGAAGGCAATATGAATGTTGGCTGATGAGCTTTGTTAATCCAAGTCGTAATTATACACTTTGCGTCACTCTTCCAGTTAGTATAGAACTTGTTTGTCAAAGGAAGTAGGGTCTTTATGGCGTAGACCTTGGCCTGTTTACCACGTTCTCGCACTCGTCCGTAGTGTACCTCGAACTGGCACGCTTGCTGCGATACCATTGTTTCGTGTCCGTACGATGTCTTTTATAAATGCACATTTTGCTTATATTTGCTTGTTGTTTATGTCCTTACAACGTATTTTATAAATGTAGGTTTTGCTTATATCCTATATAATAACCCTTCTGTTGGAAGCAAGTACATTAGTAGCGGATAAACACTGGTAAGATATGTTGTATTATGCATGATGTATTACACTTCGCCCGCATCTCGTGGTCGTGCGGTAGCGTTCTCGCTTCCCACGCCCGGGTTCCCGGGTTCGATTCCCGGCGGGGTCAGGGATTTTCTCTGCCTCTTGATGGCTGGGTGTTGTGTGCTGTCCTTAGGTTAGTTAGGTTTAAGTAGTTCTAAGTTCTAGGGGAATGATGACCATAGATGTTAAGTCCCATAGTGCTCAGAGCCATTTTTTTTATTACACTTCGGTTTGTGACAAAATATGGTAGTTTAAATGCATAAGAGAACAGAGTTTTAAAGAAACGTTTTTCTTTTCACAGTATTGCCATAAAACAACTGCAGTGTAACATTTATGCAACGTAGACATCTATTCACGTGTTACTGGTCTGATAATGATTTGCTGCCCTTCAGAGACCGTATAAACGTGGTTTTAAAGTGCATGCGATAGTGCAATTTTGAAGGGGAGTAGTATTTTTTACAGTGTTAGCGTAATTACTGGTCTGATAATGGTCTGCTGTCCTTCAGACGCCCTATAAACGTGATTTTAAAGTGCATGTGATAGTGCAATTTTGAAGTGAAGTTATATTCTTTACAATGTTACCATACAGTAAATATAGTGTAACACACGTTTAATGTAGACAGCGAGCTATGTTTTACGGTTTTCACAACTGATCATAATCTACCTGTGCTCCAAATGCTCTGTTTGATAGTACAGCTCAAATGGCTCTGAGCACTATGGGACTTAACATCTACGGTCATCAGTCCCCTAGAACTTAGAACTACTTAAACCTAACTAACCTAAGGACATCACACAACACCCAGTCATCACGAGGCAGAGAAAATCCCTGACCCCGCCGGGAATCGAACCCGGGAACCCGAGCTGCGGACGATAGTACAGCTGTGTTGACAGTGTTATCCGGCTCTTGGCCAGCACTGATACATATCCTGTTTCTGGCAGAGAGCTAGCAGAGAGAGGTGTTTCAAAAGTTGTTATGGGTTTCATAACACATCATCATGTACCTGTCCTGTTCATGAATCGTAGGATGGTCGGTCATAAAAGAACTTATCCAGTTATTTATTAGACGTTAGAGTGTTTAAATGTAGTGTTTTTACAGTATTACCAAAATATCAGTATAATGTGACATTTACGCAATGCAAATATCGAACAACTTATTACTATTTTCATAACTGCTGCTGTCCATTAGGGATCATACACGCTTTGCTTTAAACTGAATAGAAGAGGACAAATTGAAGTGCTGTTTTACGATCCTACCATAGTGTAACACCTATGAAATGTTGACATCGAGCTACATTTTATAGTTCTCGCAGTTTTTAACTTATACGCTGTGACATAGTACAGAATAATAGTGGGGTGTCTATTGCTGCATTGACTATGTCCGCAGGCATATGGCCGGTACCGATGTGTATCCTGAAATATAATGTAAGGCGCGCGAGACTTAGCCATATACCTCCTTTTATTTTATTTTTACTCCTCACGAAGAAACACACAGGGAGTGACATTAATGAAGTACACAAAACAAAAGTAAATGCAATTAGTGTACATCAGGGCAATTTCACTTAATCCTAGAATTGCTTAACAGGTCAGCAAGGTAAGAGTACAAGAATAACGATTATCTCAACAGGTTACCAATCTGAAACGCATAACCACTGTTCGCTGTGTACTGTTGCTACAATCGTACCAGGAAACAAGTTACAGGTTCCATATGCAAATCTCTAAACTTTGTGAGTCATGGATGAGCCCTCTGCTAAAAGATGAAATATAACGTCATGACATCTACACTGATATACACACTCCGCAAACCACTGTACGTTGAATGGCGGAGGGTACGTTGTACCTCTACTAGTCATTTCATCTACTGTTCCACACGCAAATGGAGCGAAGAAACAGCAACTGTTTAAAAGCCTTCACACGAGCCCTAATCTCTCGCATGTTCAAGGCCCCTACGCGGAAAGTACGATAGCGGCACTGAAATCGTTCTGCAGTCGGTCTCAAATGCCGGTGCTCTAAATTTTCTTGAGGTACTTGGCGGAAAAAGCACCGTCTTCACTCCAGCGACTCTCATTTGAGTTCACGAAGCATCTCCGTAATACTTCCGTGCAGATAGATTCTACCTGTAACAAATATAGCTGCCCGCCACGACATTGCTTCAGTGTCTTCCTTCAATCGCTGTGTAAGTGAGAGATGTACAGTTCCATTTTAATGCCGTGGAACTGCAGTTAGTATCGAGTAAAAGGTACGGTGCCTGCCCGGTTAGCCGTGCCGCCTAAAGCACTGCTTTCCGGGCGGGAAGGCGTACCGGTCACCAGCGGATTAGTGTCGAGGTCCGGCGTGCCGACCAGTCTGTGGATGGTTTGTAAGGTGGTTTTCCATCTTGGCGAATGTAGGCTGGTTCCCCTTATTCCGCCTCAGTTACTCTATGTCGGCGATTGCTGCGCCAACACTTTCTCCACGTACTCGTACACCATAATTACTCTACCACGCAAACATTGAGGCTACACTCGTCTGGTGTGAGACGTTCCCGGAGGCGTCTACTGGGGGGCCGAACGGCACAACCACGCTGGGTTCGGTGTGAGGCGGCGGTGGGGTGAATGGACTGCTGTGGTCCCCAGTTCCATACAATACAGTACAAAGCTACAGTCCTCGCCATTACTCGCTACAAGCGGGAACTCATGAGTATAACATGGTAAACCCTATTGAGCTTACTGATAGTGGTTTGGAGCTACAAACTGATTTGTTTCAGTTCACAATATAGCAGATTTCAATCGGTTTTATTTAGACTGTTAATTCAGTAGTTCACTTTAGGTTGATATTTATGTTTTTCTTTGTTCAATTCACATGTGTAGAGTTATCTTTTGTCGTGATGAGAAGCACCCACGGGTGTGTATAGATCAATGAGTTTAGTATCTCACAAAATGGTTCATTTCTATATTAAATAAGTGTTTTGATCTTGATATGTTAAATCGTACTTTGCTTTTGGTCGCTTGTCTGTATCACCACGAGGCACAATAACGAGTGAAAGCCTACTTCTTAGTTAATTCAGGAGAATATAGTTGCTTTCTGCCAATGAATTTTAATATTTCGCATGCTCCACTTTTGACTTTATGACATGCGCGTGAAGTTTACTTTCAATATCGAACACACTCAGAAAGATCGGACGCTGCCACCAATCCCTTATCACCTATCCAGTGAGCAGTAGTGCATTCCATGTTGTAAAAGTGAAACCACCATCAGAAAATGTGTCAGAAAGCATATATAATTGTTTCTCATCTTGCATTTATAGCATGTAATATGATTTTTGTCATTGTGTTATCTGACTAGAAGTCTACATTTCACCCGATTTCATTTCAGTGGATTTGGTCATAGTAGTTGGGCGCAAACACAGAAACCTAGAGTCTATATCTCTGAAGCCTAACATTCCGATTTACGAAAGTTTGTGTTGACTGTTCTGTTCTCTTTATCCGTCACCATCCTCCATGTAAGCCACATACATGGGGCAAACTGTGTTCGTAATAGCTTTCTCACGTTCATGGTCTTGTTGTAATAACTATTAAGGGACCACATATTAAAGACCGCATCATTTTCTATGGTAGTATTGTGTTCACTTCTTTATGATGTTATAGTCTATCTTTTGTAAAGATCTATGGCAACCGTACGTCTTAAGAACGAATAAACGGCCGCTAAATGCTATAATTACCGTCCACCATCTTCAATTTGTAACATATTCGAACCCAGAGTATCTCCCTTCCCACAGATTTAACCTGCCCGACAACGTAATGAAATGAGATAAACAGCCACAGTCCATATCAGGTCAAAACATACGTTGCTACCCACCATTGAACTTGGGTATTACTAGTAAGATTATCCGTTGTGCGCGAAATCAGTATTAATGACAAGGGAGAGTGGATTCAATCCTGTTGATACAAATCATTCATAAACTCAGATGTCTCGCACAAGTCCAGTGGTACTTGAATAGCGTGAAAAGAATATAAATTTTCTTTAGAATGTCCACAATCATCTGATCCCCTATCCTAATCTTTCCCTTCATAATCATGAATAACAATTACAATTAAAGGCACCTTTCTTTCAAATCCACATCTCACCACAAGCGATGGAGATCCATTCTTGTCCATTACTACCCATTCATACATGACAAGTGATAGAGAACTCTCGCTCGATGCCATCCATGACGCATTCAATAGGAGACTGAGGATGTATGACCCCGTGGAAGTCTTCCTAAAACTATTTTGACAGAGTTCGGCAGCTCAGATTCCGATCTCTACGCTCTGTGACGATTTACGAACACAGATAAGTGTGTGTGTGTGTGTGTGTGTGTGTGTGTGTGTTCTGTGTATGTGTGTGTGTGTGTGTGTGTGTGTGTGTGTGTGTATGTGTATGTGTGTGTGTGTGTTTGTTTGTCGCTGATCTATGCACCCCTCAACAACGAGGTAGTTGTTCATTGTATAGACATTAGGCCTTTGTTGTCGAATATTTCTCACCTGAAGTCGTTGCTGCGCTGTGTCTATTTTTACAGTCGATCCCAGTTAGTCGGGACCTCCATCATCAACACTTTTATGACCACCCTGAATCTGGTAGCAGCAGTTTTGTCTGAATAGATGTACTCAAGCTGCAACTTTTTTGACGGATGATGACAGTAATAGCAAATGTATCAAATTTCTAGAGGTTCCACTGTCATTTGCGTTTAATCAAATTTTCCATTTCACCTTCTACTACCCCACCTTACGCAACAGCAGATGGAGTTACTGGAGAAAACAGCCCTCTAAAATTTATGAATGTTTTTGGATAATGATTTAGTACTAAAAGAAATAAATAATGAACATGAGCTTCACTCCAATCACGTAAGTTTATAGTTTCTTCCAATACAGTGGGTTTACGGTACATACATTAAACCTTAAGTTGTTGTGTAGGATGTTACTGATGAGGTTGAAGAGGTGGTCTGCACGTTTGTGGTTTTGTGGATACATTGTTTAACTTCTCATACATTTTATATGACGAATTTTCAAAGAAAATTCGGCAGGGTGTACAGTTCACAATAGATCGTGGAATAACACTAAGTGCTCTGTCAGCCATACGTATCTGCAGCTAGCTACATAGTTAACTAACTTCAAAGACAAATGTAGCCAAAATCGATTTAACTGTTTTTGACTGTACTCATAGTATGAAAATGTTTTACCAGCTACTTAGATTTTATAATTTTATTGTTTACAAAATTTATGTTTCTGCAACATAAAGAGAGGTGACATTGAAATTTTTCATTTCGACGAAAGACAACTTTAAGCATGCAGTAAGTATCTTATCATTAACATATGTGCTGAACTCAGGGCTTTTGCTTATTCAGGTAAAGTTCAGAGTTCGAGTCTCAGTCCAGAATACGGTTTTAACCTTTTAGGGGATTTCATATCGGCTCACATTCCGCTGCAGAGTGAAAATTGCATTGTGGGAACATAATAGGTGCTACTTAAGGCCAAAATTCGTGAATGTATTTATTGTTTTGATGAACCGAACTCAGAGTGAGATGTATTTCAGCGTAACAAATTATATATCACTGCAACCACCGTCAGTGAGTCTCCGTAACCTGTCGCTTATTACACTACATTATTACATTTTCACGGGGAATTTAGTGCGAAGCGAGTTAAAACGTCATGCGACCCGAATTTTATATCACAAATCTTGCACATATGCAGTAGGATGCAGTTTGGTAATTGATCAGAAATCTGGGATGGATGTTACCGTGGTATACAAATGTGGTGTCAGTTACCGAGTTTAGGAATTATTCTGCCCAAGTCCACATATATCAGTTTTCAGACTAGCTTATGTGACAAGCTGTCAGGGTGCAAGTGTACTGACATTCCGCTTGGAAACGTTGTCACCAACTTCGCTTATTAATTGGACGTCATATATTGTTAAAACGTATCACAATGTCTGTTACACTTCCCTTCCAGTTGCGCTCTGTCATTTACAACAGATCCGTTTTAATAGATGGCATCAGCGGCAGTTTCTTTCTCTAGCAAACTTAGATGTCCTATTTGTCACGACGTTTTTGTTATCCTATATTTTCATTGTTATTCATTAAAATGGATTGCAAATATGACGCTTGTTTAAATACGTTAGTGTGCTGATGATATATTAGTAAAGGGCGAATTCGTTACCGTCGACGACATCAAGAATCTCACTAATGTTAGATATTCATTCCGAACAAGAACAATGAATATAAATGATTACAAAGCGAAACATCATAGCAAAGATGACGTCCTAATTTTACATAACAACATTGTTCTATAAAATACTGATTTTATGAAGGAAAGTGAGTTGGTTTTCTATTTTCACTTACTTTTGTTAGTTAGTTTTGCTTAACGAGACCTCTGAAAGAAATACCTTGAAACAAAGAACACAGTAACACGTATTCAAATTACCGAACAAGCGCTAGCTCGAGTATCGGCCATATTAAATCATTATGGATGCAGGGATGTTTGAATGAGCAACGTGCAAATTGTTTTAGCTAATCTCCAAGTGATGAGAGTGCCAGGACCACCACAAACACGAACGCGTGGAATGAAGCTGCAGCTTACAGCGTGATAGGTAACTTAACGGCATGGCCACAGCAATAATCCGCTTTTGAATTCTAGCTCACGATACACCAGAAATCAATTTGTCACGAATGTAACTTGACCTGTTTCATGCTTTACGGGAAATTGAAATTGGCCGCTGTCATTCGGATAATGGTTACTGTCTCTTCAATAATGCCGGGCATGTTATACGCCCCACATTTACGACCTGAATTTGAACTAATATTTCAGTGAGGATTAACAATAATAACGAACATAAGCTTGCCGCAATGGCCTTATAGGGGCATGCTGTTGAAGAAACTTAGTAAAATATAAAGTTGCTTGACATGAAACACACAAAAGTAACAAGGTACTTGATACTGTCAAATCTGGTACATGTCTCACAAAAAAGACTACAATTAAAATACCACTGAAAGAAAACAAGCCTCGGTCACTATTTTCAACGAACTAACCGGGTTTCAACACTGCTAGGAGTGTCTTCCTCAAAATTTAAATCAAAGAATGGTCTGTAACATGGTCACAGAATTATGACTAAAAACGTGTGATACAGAGTATAAGTACAGAATCATCGTGAAAGACTGGCAGTACTTAAATGTCATTTATAAAATAATAAATATGCCAAAAGGGCATTAGTCACAAAGATATTTAAGGTAAAAAATTGTTATGGTGAGCCACTAAGGGCTGCTCGTTACTTATGCGGTTAAAGGTTTACTTAAAAGATTAATATAAAAAATATTTGTGTTATGATTGGTCAAAAGTAAATGAAGAGGGTTAGTGAGGTATGCGGTAGGGATCTGATAGCTAGTAGGATATCACAAATCTCCGCCGTCAAAAGTGAGAGCATTCACATGCATTTTTGGGGCTAGAGACTGGCTTTGTAGAGTCTAGAAGCACATTCGCTGCGCAGCTATCATGCTGATCAGTCGCGTGTACTTTGACCTCTGAATAGACGTTTCAGTTTTACGAAGTTATTATCTTAGAAAGATCTTGGAGTATTGTGACGTCTTAACAGGCGAACGAAAATACAAATGTGCAAAATCCGGATTTTTGTGTGAACTGTAAACTTTTGGAATAAGATAGATCTTCATGACTTATTGTACGAATCGTGACCGAGAACTGGTCGTTCGAAGAGACCGATTTGTGGACTGTCCAGCGAACACACTATTTCCCATGCAATCAGTTTGAAAATTTTCCGGTAATAGGTTAAGGTGCATACCATAAAGTGGCTCTTCAAAGTGACTGTGACTAAAGGTGAATGGCTAAATTTCATCTTAAAATTAGATCGAATAATGCAGGTAAACTGTTACGCATGAAGTGACACTACATCGGAACTTTCATTCAGCTACCTTGTTTCACTGAATACATAGCAATAACCTGGAACCAGAAAAAACATTTGACGCACCTTTTGGATATGTATGGCGCGGCTAGTTTCTGCTACAGCTTCTTGTGCCGAAATACTGAAGAAGTAATAGTAGTAGTGGTGGTAGCAGTAGTAGGGATCCACAAAGCTACCGTCCAACATGCTTGACATCGATTCGCTGCAGAATCATAGACTAATTTCTAACGCCAAAGATTGTGAGGTATCTTGAGCAAAATGACCTCCTCAGTGTCAATCACCGTGGATTCCGAAAACATCGATCTTGTGAAACTCAACTCGGGCGTTTCTCACATGACATACCGAAAGAATCAAGGTAGTCAGATAGATGGATCATTTCTTGATTTCGGAAATGCGTTTGAATCAGTACCACACCTAAACTTATTGTCAAAACTGCGATCATACAGGGTATTAAGTGAAATTTGCGACAGAATTGAGGATTTTTCGGTAGGGATTACGTAACATGTTATCTGGTATGGAGAGTCTTCGTCAGATGTAGAAGTAACTTCGGATGTGCCCCAAGGAAAAGTGTTGGGGCCCTTGATGTTCATTTTGTGTATTAATGACATCACAGGCATTATCAATACTAACCTTAGCTTTTTATATGATGCTGGTATCTCTAATGAAGTACTATCTGAATGAAGCTGCATAAATATTCAGTAAGATTTCGATAAGGTTTCATTGCGGTGCAAAGAGGGGCAACTTGCTTTGAAAGTTCAGAAATGTAGAATTGTGCGCTTCGGAAGACGACAAGATGCAGTATCTTGTGACGATAACATCAGTGATTCACTGTTCGAAACGGACAACGCATACAAGTACCTGGGTGTAACACTTTGGAATGATCAAACAGGCTCAGTCGTGGTAGACTTCTGTTTATTGGTGGGATACAAGGGGAACTGCAATCAGTCCACAAAGGAGATTGCACGTGCTACCAGTTCTAGAATATTGCTCAAGTGTGTGGGAACCATGGTAAATACCATTAATAGTGGATATTGAACGTATAAAGATAAGGGAAGCACGAATGTTTGCAGATTTGTTTGATCGACGCGGGTGTGTAACGGAGATACTGAAGGAACTGAACGGGAAGACTCTTGAAGACAGGCATGAACTATTCCGAGAACGTCTATGAAGAAAGTTTGAGTAACCGGCTTTAAATGATGACTCTAGGAATGTACTACAATCCCCTCACAAACGGATCGTGAGGATAAGATTAGAATAATTTCTGCACGCACGGTCGCATTCAAACAGTCATTCTTCCCACACTCCATACGTGAATGAAACGGGAAGAAACCCAAACAACTGGTACAGTGGAACGTGCTCTCCGGTATGCACCTCGGTGGTTTGTGGAGTATAGATGTAGATGCAGATGTAGATTCTGGATCGACGTCCTCCCAGTGATATAAACAACGGGAAATATTTCAGTATGTGCGGATCTTGGATTAAAAATCGGCTTATTTAATTTTCTTAACAACCAACGCGAATGATCAGTTTTTATAGAATGGATTGACTACTAATCCTTGCAAGCGAATGATCAATGTTTTTATAATGGGTCGACTGACGGACTCAAGGTAAACCGTCCCAGCGGTTCGAAGGCAAGCAGTAGACGCTTGTGAAAGAGTGGGGGTATTGTGAACTGGGTAGGGGCTGTAGGTTGTGTTAGGGCTGCATAGGCTGGCGTCCGCACGAAGCGGGAGACATATGCGAGTAAGGAGCACAAGTGAAGCAACGTACCGAAAAAACCAACAATCGTTTATTTTTGGGGCTTTTCAAAACATTTCGGAAAGAGCTGCGGTCTGTACATATACTGTTTGCTATCAGCTGGTTTTCAGAGCAATATCGCAAATAGAGTAAGTCGCAACTCAAGTTGATGAAACGACAGATTGTGCAACCTCGTCTCAACTCGTATCATTTCTTCAGCATGAATTACAAGGAGAAGTACATATGGAAGGTTAGTAAATGTACTGAGCTCCAGAGGTTATGGAGTTGCAGGAATTAGTAGTGAAGTGTACAAAGAACTTAACAAGCTAAAGATAGACGACTGTCCAGGAAAAATAATAGCTCAGAGTTATGTTGGATCTTCACTTGTGAGCGGCAGGCACAATATTGTACAGGGAAGAATGAAAACATGGTATCAAAGAGCAAATTTTGTACACTGTTATGCCCACCAACTCAGTCTTATTTTAGAGCGCTGTGCAACACAACACGAGGAACATAGAATATTTGTTAGCAGTTTGCAAGGATACTCAACTTACTTCTCAAAATCAGTGAAAATAACTGTCGTACTGGATAATGTTGCGAAGAAACGTATTCTAGGAAATGCTGACACAAGACGGAATTTTAAAGCGCAGTGTGTGAACACTGTATTTAAGTATAAGAAGGGAAGAGCTCGGTGACATGGGATCATTGAGGATGTCGACAGCAATGATTATTCAACAACAATGATACTATTTAGACCTCGGAAACTTCTCAACAAGGACCGAGAGTTTCTCTTTTGAATTGAGTTTTTCAATAAGGTCCTTCCGCACTGCGACATTTTATTTTATCTGTTGCATCGTAGAGATATTGATAGTGTGAAAGCTCTTAACAAAGTGTCTTCATATCAGTGATACAACAAGAAATTCTCCCGATTTCGATCGTCATTGGGATAACTGAAATGGAAAAAAACAATTCCCAGGCGAAAAACTTTTCCGCTTTGTAGACTCCTGTAAAAACGCTGCAAAGGAGATCTGTGACCTCGCTATGACTAATATTGACGACTGTTTTGCATTTAGTAATCACGTGATGGCAGCTATATTGTTTCAGAGAAGATTGTTTCCGAAACACACACTGTTACTCCCTGACACAGAATTTCAGACAATGGTTAAATTGTCTGATTTAAATGAAAATGAACTTCGAAATGAATTAACAGTCATTCATTGTAGAACTGATTTCCGAACTGCAAAAGCAGTTATATCACTCATGATGTGTACCAACGAGAACAACTTAGAAACCGTTTTACCGTAATCAGTGAAACTTCTGCGAATTGTTTGTTCGGTATCAGTCACAACAGCGGGAAGCGATGGTTGTTTCTCCACGGTGAAAAGGGTGAAGACTTTAACTAGAAACACAATAAAAGAAGACATATTGCGTGCGTAAGCTATGTGTTCTGTAGAGAAAAACACTTTTCAAAGTGGATAATTTTAATGATCCTATAATAGACGACGTTGCTGAAGGAGAAGGATAGGAGAGTGACTTCGTCTACAAACCTATTAATTTACATAAAAACCTCGTTTTAATGTTATTCCATAAATTACTGTCTCACCTACAGAAGGTATTAATAACTACGCTGGAGATCAGAAGACACTGGAACACCTACCGATTATCGTGTAGATTCCCCGCGAGTAAGCAGAAGTGCCGCAACACGACATGGCATGGACTCGACTAATGTCTAGCCGGCCGGAGTGGCTGTGCGGTTCTAGGCGCTACAGTCTGGAACCGTGCAACCGCTACGGTAGCAGGTTCGAATCCTGCCTCAAGCATGGATGTGTGTGATGTCCTTAGGTTAGTTAGGTTTAAGCAGTTCTAAGTTCTAGGGGACTGAAGACCTCAGAAGTTAAGTACCATAGTGCTCAGAGCGATTTGAACCATTTGAACTAATGTCTAAACTAGTGCTGGAGGGAATTGACACCATGAATCCTGCAGGGCTGTTCATATATTCGTAAGAGTACGAGGGGTGGAGAACTATTCTGGACATTACGGGTTGTATTCTTCATGTCTGGGAAGTTCGGTGAGTAGCGGAAGTGTTTAAACTCAGAAGATTGTTTCTGTAGCCACTCTGTAGCAATTCCGTACGTGTGGGGTGTCGCATTGTCCCGCTGGAATCGCCTAAGTCCGTCGTAATGCACAGTGAACATGAAAGGAAGCAGATGATCACACAGGACGGACGTGTACGGGTATGGAGTCCACTTTCACTAAGTTTACGAATGATGATCAAATGATGAGGACAACTCAAACACCCAGTCCCTGGGCAGTGAAAATCCTCATCATGACCGGGATTCGAACGAGGGGCCCAGTCATTCAGAGGCAACAACGCTAGCCACTAGACCACGAGCTGCGCACAACGTCACTAGAGACAGCGCGGTCGGCACACGACACGAGCTGGTTGAAGGAATACTGTGCTGTTAGGGCTCTCCAGAGGCAGTTTTCGACTGTATTCGGCTCGCGAACCATGCAATTTGTTCACGAAAATGGACGTGTGTAGAATTCTTACGCTAGTTCTATTAGAAACACGTTTCCTTTCTTAACCGTGTGTATATAGTTCTGTGTGTGGTATATATAAATAAAAATTTCAATATCAATAGTATGACAAAAATAAGTGATACGTGTCTACTGAGTGCTTAAAAAAGGTTATCAAATCGAACAAACTCGCTCCTGATGGAGAGTGCGCTTGAATTTTCACGATATCAAATATTACAGAAATTATCTATTAATTTTATAGGAAGGTCCCACAATATATAAAAAACGCTAATGCGAAACATAACTATGTATAGAAAGACGCAAACCTTCTATCGATCTACCCTCGTTTCCACAACGTGGCAGTGCAACCGAGCAAGCTTTGCAGAAACTCAGCTTTTAGGGATCTTGTATGTCATTTTACAGTTTTCTAAAGGCTTTAATCGTGGAAATGTCCTTAACTGACATTTAATTATAGCCAATCCTAACAAGATCCACACGTTTTCATGAATCATCTATGGGTCGTTGCTTTAAAACAGCTTACTCTCATAACACGCAAATTACAGCGCGAAAATAAATAAAGATGAATATTTTTTACAACCAGTAGGACGATTCCGTCATTTTATTACAACAAATCGTGCCAATAAGGATTCGCTCGCTAGATATTCAATGTGTTGGTGCTTAGGAACAGCATATATTCATACGGTGTAGCGTATATCATCTACTAAACACGCCAAGTACAGTGTAACTTCTTGCTTTCTGCTTCTGACGTAGTGAACGTTCTTGCGTCCAACTGGTTCTAATCTACGAGTATGTATCACGTTTCGGAAGTATCGCAGAACTTATTTTATGTTTCACCTGACAAAATGGCGCCTCAACGTGAAATAGCAGGAACTAGCGTCATAAAACTCCTAGAGCGCCACGTTAAAGGTAGGTAACTTGTTTCGTGTGCCGACGTCTTGTATTATACCTCCATGGAGCTTCCAGGGTGCCTATTCCGCTACTGTGCCGATCGTTTCGGTACTCAAGAGCACCGAACGGTCTAGTACTCGAATTAGAGGCTCTGCATAATTCAGTATGCATTTCGAAAGCGATACTGTTCGGGTCTAGAGAACCGAAGCGCTGTTGTCGGTTCGCCCACAAGCCAACCAAAAGCAAGCGGTCGTAGATCTGAACTTGCGCACAGCGCCACGAATACAAAGCGGCTAGCAGACGACACAGGCGCGCTGTTCTTCGAAGTACCGCAAATTTGTGTTCTCGTTGCCATAACGCATGACGCCGCATTCCATCGAGCTGATGTGCCTGCCTTCATCGCTCTTGCCTCCTCCTTAACAGTATCAGGCGCAGTATATCCATTTCAATGATTCTCAGCTGAAATGCATAGAAACTTTTACATTTTTCCCTACTGCATGTTTCCATGCAAGCATAATAACGCGAGCGTATTTCTCTGTATGCAGTAAATTGTCGTAAATGCTCCATTACGTCAGCTTATTCTCATTCACACTGACATCGTGTTTTGGATTTTACGTTTCGGAAAATGAGTTAGGATTAGTGTGTAGTACCACATGTAAAAATACATCTATAAAACACCCGAAAAATTGATTCTGACAGTTTCAAAGAATAAGAAGATAAACAGAATGTGGTTATAACTCGCTCCTAGAGATCCTAATGATTAAGTAGCCCACTTCCCTATATGATACGTCGACGATTTGGGTCTTAAAAACAAAAGTGAAAAAACGCGTTTTCGAGAGCTCCTGCAGATCGTCGAAGTTTATAACATGCATCTCATGAATGAAAATGTTTCGTATGTGGTGCAACAGTTTAAAAATATTACGGTGGAGATCTTTCATCTCTGTATACTGTAGTTGAGGATTCGATTGCAGATAAATTGTTTTGACAAGCAAGATTATAAAGACGACTGCTGCTAGTTTCATTCCCAGTAATTTAAGTTGTGCTCTTAGATTCCTGTCTAACCGCATACCCGGAAATCGCTACATATTCGGAGAAAATGGTGAATTATTTCTGACAAGACAAAAAATTAAGGTCAGCGTCGTTTGTTTTAAAAAAAAGTGGTTCAAATGGCTCTGAGCACTTTGCAACTTAACTTCTGAGGTCATCAGTCGCCTATAACTTAGAACTAATTAAACCTAACTAACCTAAGGTCATCACATACATCCATGCCCGAGGCAAGATTCGAACCTGCAACCGTAGCGGTCGCTCGGCTCCAGACTGTAGCGCCTAGAGCCGCACGGCCACTACGGCCGGCTGGTTGTTTCACTCTCAGTAATTTCGTCTCCTGCAATTTCATATTTCGTTTTTTAAACGCACCGGAATCACGAAATCATTACCCAGGAAGTGCGCTCTTACGTGTAAGTAATAACGAATATTGCAGGAAAATCTTAAAATACACGAATAACAATGTCTCAGAACGTGTTGCATATATGAATAGGAAAAAAAATAATTTTCGCACCCATCCGTGCGCGAACCCATGTCTTTCCGTATCGCATTCCCGCGCACAAAACTCTTGGCCACGCCAAACAACAGAATCATAACTCTCAATTCTTGTACTCTTGCCTAGAGGAAAGTAGGCTAACTTCGTTGCCAAACGGTACTGCATTAAGTCATAAATGCGTTCTAGTTTGGAAGGTTTCTAATATCGATTTCCATTGTCGCTTGAAGGTTGTAAACACGTTTCGATAATTACTAACTAAAGCATTTGTGGGAAAAAGTACACAAAGTCACTAATAACGTCAGTTCACACTCACGCAATATACGTAAGCAGAACCGAGGTCTTGATATTTAATGATCTTTAAAATTTTATTTGCATAAAAATAACACGTATTTTCGGAGAATATTGACCGAAAAAGTTTTTTTTTATTGGATGTAATCATTCACAGTAACAAACTAACCTAACCCAAATTTCTGACAAAGGAAAATAGTCTCTTACGAATTCACTTTCCATCCGGATGCTTCCTCTGGTGATTGTTTAGCAACAAAATTACTAAATCCGAAGCAAAAACCGCTAAATACGTTTAAAACAACAAATTATTGATGAACATAAACCGCAGCTCACCGACTGACAGGGCCACACCTAAATCCAAAACCTCTCGGTACAATTGTCGTAAAATCGGTGGGAGGACCGTTCGGTAACAAGTCTCAGAAGCTTACTGAATAGGATATTTCGATAAAGAACCGAAAATGACGTCAGTACCGAGTCTAACACACTACACCGACAGGTATGAACGATACATAATAGGGCCCCCAGATTTGCCCAAAGATGCTACTGTCGCTCGACCACGTATGGACTCCTAAGCGAACAATACACTGCGAGCTTTTATCGACTGTTGGACACACCTCTGGACACATCACAGATCATAAAACGCCTCCGCGAAACGTTGGCATTGTAGTAATGAAAGGAGTAGAAGAGTAAAATTTTAGTGCACAAGGATATCTATTGTATACGGGTACATGATATTTTTACGATGGCGGTAACGGATCGTTGCAAGCGGCTGTAACCTAAGCTGTGACGCAGGACTAATGGGCACCGTATCGACGACAGCTCGCCATACAGGCTTGTCAAGAGTAACGCGGATCGCGCCGGGCATTACTCGGGACGGTAAACACGACGGAGACGTCTGCGCGGAGAGCGGCCGCCGGGCGCCGTAAGCCGATAGCCTAGGATGCCGCGCCGCGCCGAGCTGCCCCACAGCTGTCGTGGCCATTACTCATTATCCGCTGACGGAGCGCGGACGGGCCTCCCTGCGATAAAGGCCCGTGTTTTGCAGCCACCTGTCCGTAACAGGCCAGAAGGCGGCGTGTCTGCGCACCGCAATATTTTTGTGGTGACATAATTCTGACGGCAGAAGAGAATGAAAAAATTTAGATGGCGGGCGAGCATAATCATCTGTGGCCATTCCCATCCTCAGCAGATCATATGGCGCTTATGCCAAGTAGTGAATCACACGTTACATGCACTGTTATGGTTCTGTATGACAGGTAGACAGGTTAACCACTCCACTATCAAAGATCGTGAAGATCAGTGGTGGCTGGTAGGCTGTAGATTAAGAGAGATACACATCTGTCCGAACAAGCGCAAGAAACACTTTCTCTGTTCAAAATATTTCTTGAACAAGGAAACTATACCGGTAGCATTTAGTGTATTGGGAAGTGACGAAATTAAACCTTCATCTAACGCAATTTTTGACTCTCATACCAAAATATAAACATTTACGTACAAATGTATACACTGAAGAGCCAAAGAAACTGATACAGGCACGAATATTCAAATACTGAGATACGTAAACAGGCAGAATACGACGCTCCAGCCGGCAAAGACTATGAAAAAAATGTTCAAATGTGTGTGATATCTTATGGGACTTAACTGCTAACGTCTTCAGTCCATAAGCTTACACCTAAGCTTAACCTAAATTATCCTAAGGACAAGCGCACACACACACACACATGCCCGAGGGAGGACTCGAACCTCCGCCGGGACCAGCTGCACAGTCCGTGACTGCAGTGCCTGAGACCGCTCGTCTAATCCCGCGCGGCCGGCAAAGACTATATAAGAAAACGAGTTTGGGTTGGTTTTGTTTGGTGGAGGAGACCAGACAGCGAGGTCATCGGTCTCATTGTATTAGGAAAGGACGGGGAAGGAAGTCGGCCGTGCCCTTTCAAAGGAACCATTCCGGTATTTGCCTGGAGTGATTTAGGGAAATCGCGGAAAACCTAAATCAGGATGGCCCGACGTGGGATTGAACCGTCGTCCTTCCGAATACGAGTGCAGTGCGCTAGCCACAGACAACAAGTGTCTGATGCAGTTGTTAGATCGGTTACTACTGCCGCAATGGCAGGTTACCAAGATTTAAGTGAGTTTGAACGTGGTGTTACAGTCGGCGCGCGAGCGATGGGACACAGCATTTCCGAAGTAGCGATGAAGTGGGGATTTTCCCGTACGATCATTTCACAAGCGTACCGTGAGTATGATGGATCCGGTAAAACATCAAGTCTCCTACATCGCTACCGAAAAAAGATCCTGCAAGAACGGGACCAACGACGACTGAAGAGAGTCGTTCAACGTGACGCTGATAACTGAGCAGTAAAGTGCCCCATAAACCAAACATCATCATCATCATCATCATCATCTAGTGACGTTTGATACCCTGTCTACGTGCACGTTAACGTTAGTTGTCTCGTCGCGTATGGCTTAACGCTGTTCACTGCTTAAGCCGGGGCCGTCATGTTAGTAGCCACTAAAAATTAGCAGACTGCTGTTTACAATACTGTTTTCTAGTTTTTAATTTCTGTTCTGTCCACGCAACATCTGTTTTAAATATTAATTATCACAATGTTTTCGCGAATAACACAGTGTCAGGAAGGCATTTTCAGATGTTTACCCAATCATAAAGGCATATTTCATCGAGTAACATTGAGCACGTGGCCTCGTTGATAAAAGTTTATTTTTTTTACCCGCTTCGAATAACCAAGAATAGAAATATGTGCTTTGAATAGGCTGCTTTCGTAGTCCAGCATTTTCCTTAACATGGAATGAAGAAACGGCTGTTTGATCTGTGTACTCTTCCTCAAAACACTGAGAACATATTCTTCTTTGTATGGATGGTTTGCAATAATTCCTTATCAGGCATTCAATCAGTCCACTCTTCGGTCTGTATTTATAGGAAAACGTCAAATTACGGCAATAAAGACCCGACAGCAAAAGTAACGAGTGCAGTTAAAATTCATGTGTTCAAAAAGGAAATATTGCCTCAATGACTTCAGTTACGAAAAAACTGTGAATCCTTGACAGTTCGGGCAAGAATAATTAGTACACCATTATTGACGGAAGCTGACATTTTTGATGAAGACACTTCCATCAGAGTCGGCCGCTGTGGCCGAGAGGTTCTAGTCACTTCAGTCCGGAACCGCGCTGCTGCTACGGTCGCAGGTTCGAATCCTGCCTCGGACATGGATGTGTGTTGTTTCCTTAGGTTAGTTATTTTTAAGTAGTTCTAAGTCTAAGGCACCAACCTAATTCAATGAGCTATGAGAAGCAGATACATTCCCATGAAAATCAGTTTCTTTAACTTGCATTTATAAACATTAGTAATGTAATTACAGCTCTACAATTAAACCTCCTGATGGAAAAATGTTTAAATTTCTAATGTATGTTGTGCAGAACTTGAACGTTAGACTGACTATTCAGTGTCTTCATGTTTACAGTCCTATGTTCAATAATTACATATAAACGGTGTTCACCATTACAATCTGTGTACTACTGAGGAATCATAGAGGAACTGGTGATCTCCGTGTACGACCTGATATGCGCTCTAGAAATACAGTGGTACCCAGCACAATGTCGTCTCCTTTTCAGGCAATGAAAGCGAAAGAGGACGCTCCCCAGACAGAAACCTATTCACTTTACGATGTAAACAGAAAATATTTCCTGCAGCTGATGACATTAACAATTTAAAAGCCTGTGAGTCGCCTTAAATATAATAAAATCCATCGAGCTTGCTCTCGTTACATGCTATAATACAAACACCACTCACATGTAGCACATGAACCCAGTAGCCCAGTACTCGGCTATCGACAGTGTACAAATAATAATAACCGGGCGCTAATGACCATAGCAGTTTTGCACCCTAAAACCAAAACAAACAAAAAAGTGTACAAATAAGATCACTATCATAGTATTAAGCACTGGTATAGAGACTGATCTCTTGAGTACAAAACATCATCATTCCCAAAAGAAAAAAAATTAATAGCTCGGATATGCTGCAATAGTTACACTATGTGATCAAGGGTATCCGAACACCCCCAAAAACATTCGTTTTTCATATTGGTTGTATTTTGCTGCCACCTACTGCCAGGCACTCCGTATCAGCGACCTCAGTAGTCATCAGACATCGTGAAAGAGCAGGATTGGGTTCTCACGGACTTCGAACGTGGTCAGGTGATTGGGTGTAACTTGGGTCATGCATCAGTACGCGAGATTTCCACATTCCTAAACAACCCTAGGTCCACTGTTTCCGACGTAACAGTGAACTGGAACCGAGAAGGGACACGTACAGGACAAAAGCGTACAGGCCGACCTCGTCTCCTGACTGACAGAGACCGCCGACAACTGAAGAGGTCGTAATGTGTAATAGGCAGACATCTACTCAGACCATCACACAGGAATTCTAAACTGCATCAGGATCCACTGCAAGTATTATGACAGTTAGGCGGGAGGTGAGAAAACTTGGATGTAATAGTAAAGCGGCTCCTCGTAAGCCAAACATGACGTCGGTAAATGACAAACGAAGTCTCTCTCGGTGTAAGTAGCGTAAACTCTGGTCGATTTAACAGTGGAAAAACGTTGTGTGGACTGACGAATCACGGTACACAATGTGGCTGTCCGATGGCAGGATGTGGGTATAGAGAATGCCCGGTGAACGTCATCTGCCAGCGTGTGTAGTGCCAACAGTGAAATTCGGAGGCGGTGGTGTTATGGTGTGGTCGTGTTTTTCACGGAGGGGCTTGCACCCCTTCTTGTTTTGCGTGGCACTATCGCAGCACAGGTCTACATTCATGTTTTAAGCACCTTCTTGCTTCCCACTATTGAAGAGCGAATCGGGGATGGCAATTGCATCTTACAACGCGATCGAAAGCCAGTTCACAAAGCACGGCCTGTGGCGGAGTGGTTACACGACAATAACATCCCTGTAATGGACTTGCCTGCACAGAGTCCTGACCTGAATCCTGTAGAACACCTTCGGGATGTTTTGGAACGCCGACTTGGTTCCAGGCCTTACCGACCGACAGTGATACCTCTCCTGAGTGGAGCACTCCGTGAAAAATGGGCTGCCATTATCCAGGAAACCTTCCGGCACCTGACTGAACGTATACCGGAAGCTGTCATCATGTCTAAGGGTGGACCAACACCGTATTGAATTCCAGCATCACTGATGGAAGGCGCCTCGAATTTGGAAGTCATTCTCAGCCAGGTGTCCGGATACTTTTGATCACGTAGTGTGCGCAGTCTGCCGTAGCTCGGGATGCAGCTGATGAGCACACTGTCAGGGTACCGAATGGTGAGGGGAAGGAGAAGTTAAGCAGAGAGAGAGAGACAGTAATAAAGGGGTTTGGGTGGGGGTGGGGGTTAGGGAGGAGAGTGTTTAAGGGACAAGAACAGAATGAGTGAACATTGGGCTGCAAATAGAAGGTCTCTAAGAATGGTACCCGGGAAACGCTAGTTATTCTAACAGGTCAGCCATATTCCGTTTACAGTGAAGGAGGAAAGTTATCTGACTGTGCTTTCACTGCGGCAATCAAGTGGAGCAGCGCTTCTGCCGAGCGCGATCACTGCGCGCGATGCATCAGCCCAGCGCTCAGCACTCGCGGGTCGGCGCCTGGTAACCTCGCAGCCCGACACGCGTGCAGCTATGCATATTCATCGCGGCGGCCCTCACGTGTCGCCACTAATTGCAGGGCCCACTGCGGGCCATAATGGTGGCAGCTGCGGCCAGTACAGACCGCGAAACACCGCTCGCTATTGCCTGACGTCATACACCCGGCGGCGCGCGGCGCGCGTCGGCCGGACACAGACTCAGAACGCGCGCGTGGGGACCGAGCGGTGCCGCAGTGGCAGGGATTACGCTGCAGCACCGAAACCGTAATTGAATTTGACGGTTGTGCCTCTGTCCGGCTACACTCGGGAGACATTCTCGATTGTCTCACTCTAGTTTAAAAAAAAAATCCGATTTTTCATCTGTTTCATGCATCCGTCGTTGGTGGTAATTTCCTTGCAACTTTTCCATGAGCTACACGTACTTAGACATTATGACACGAAAATGTCCGACCCGTTGCGTACGGGAATGACTGTAAGAGAATGGACGTTAATAAGAATCTTAGCATAGTTCTGTATAGATTGAAAAAAATCGCAGGTATACCATGAGACATTGAGAAAATTATCATTCACACAATCCTGAAGATGGAAAGTACAGCTAAGTGCGAAAACTATCATAAAATGGCTTAATGACTGGTAAATTAATGTTGCTTAAACGAAAAATACGCAGACGAATGAAACAAGATAAAAGTAACGAGTAGCAGCTGAAATGAGAGTAGCAAGAAACATAACGTCACGATTGGTGGTCACGATGTAGAACAAGTTTAGCACTAACGAAAAGGGAATTACTGGCCAAGACCGGTCTACTAGTATCAAAGAAAGGCCATAATTTAAGAAAGGAATTTCTGAGAATGTACGATTGGTGCACAGCATTGTACGGTTGTGAAGCATGGACTGTGGGAAAACCGGAGCAGAAGACAATCGTAGTATTTGAGATGTTGTGCTACAGACGAATGTTAAAGAAATTAGGCAGACTGATAAAGTACCGAATGAGAAGGTTCTGCGCAGAATCGAAGAGGAAAAGAACATGTGGAAAACTCCGATAAGGAGAAGCGACAGGATGGTACGACATTTCTTAAGACGTCAGGGTATGACTTTCACGGTGCTAGAGGGAGGTGTAGAGGGCAAATACTGTAGACGACGATAATGGAATACATTCAGCAAATAATGGAGTACGTAGGTTGCAAGTGCTGAGATGATAAGCTTGGCACAGGAGAGAAATTCGTGGCGGGCTGCATCCGACCAGCATCCGATGGCTCAAAGAAAAAGAAACCGTAATGGTCAGTGTTTATTTCGGAAAGGTAATGGCACAAGAAACATATCAATTAATAATTAAAGCAAGACTTGCGAAATATCAGGACACATTCACTGAATTTGTCGAGCTGTAAAAGGCGTCGGAAATGCAAAATAATGCAGCATATTATAAATTCTGAGGCAAATAGGTGTAATGTATACTAAAAGATGTAAATATATAGTATGTGCACAAAGAAGGAGGGAATAACGAGAATTGAATATCAAACTCGAAGTGCTCGGATTGAAGAAAGTGTAAGACAGGAGCTTAACCTGTCGCCCTTACTGTTCACTCTATACATCGAAGAAGAAATGACGGAAGCAAGAGAGGAGGTTACAGTAATTTGATTAAGAATGTATCACTAATAAATTCATTGATGACTTGCTATCATTACTCATAGTGTTGAACAATTGTACGGCCTTTCAAATACAGTGAACAGCTTAATGAGCACATTCCATGGACACAGAGTAAACCTAAATAATGAAAATGTAATTGGTAACGGAACTGATATTATCAGTAAACCTGGGATCAAAATTAGCCATTA
The DNA here is from genome assembly GCF_021461385.2 of Schistocerca piceifrons. NCBI lineage: Eukaryota > Metazoa > Arthropoda > Insecta > Orthoptera > Acrididae > Schistocerca > Schistocerca piceifrons. The sequence continues at coordinate 492,078,077 of NC_060141.1, forward strand.
CGATGCAGACGAAGTGAAGGGATTTTGCTGCATCAGAAGCAAAACAAAATGCGACGGACGGACCATGAACATAAAAAACCAAAAATCAACCATAATTTGAAGAAGCAGCTTCTGAGTATGTACATTTGGAGCACAGCGTTGTAAGAAAGTAATATTGGACTGCTATTATAAGAAATGAGGAGGTTCTCCATGGACCCGGTGATGAGAAGAAGGCGTCGAAAACATTGACCGAAAGAAGCCAGAGGGTAATAAAAGACGTCTTAGGACTTACGGCCCCCCCATGAACCATGGACCTTGCCGTTGGTGGGGAGGCTAGCGTGCCTCAACGATACAGATAGCCGTACTGTAGGTGCAACCACAACGGAGGGGTATCTGTTTAGCGGCCAGACAAACGTGTGGTTCCTGAAGAGGGGCAGCAGCCATTTCAGTAGTTGCAGGGGCAACAGTCTGGATGATTGACTGATCTTGCCTCGTAACACTAACCAAAACGGCCTTGCTGTTCTGGTGCTGCGAACGGCTGAAAGCAAGGGGAAACTACAGCCGTAATTTTTCCTGAGGGCTTGCAGCTTTACTGTATGGTTAAATGATGATGGCGTCCTCTTGGGTAAAATATTCCGCAGGTAAAATAGTCCCCCATTCGGATCTCCGGGCGGGGACTACTCAAGAGGACGTCGTTATCAGGAGAAAGAAAACTGTCGTTCTACGGATCGGAGTGTGGAATGTCAAATCCCTTAATCGGGCAGGTAGGTTAGAAAATTTAAAAAGGGAAATGGATAGGTTGAAGTTAGATATAGTGGCATTAGTGAAGTTCGGTGGCAGGAGGAACAAGACTTTTGGTCAGGTGAATACAGGGGTATAAATACAAAATCAAATAGGGGTAATGCAGGAGTAGGTTTAATAATGAATCAGAAAATAAGAATGCGGGTAAACTACTACAAACAGCATAGTGAATGCTTTATTGTGGCCAAGATAGACACGAAGCCCACACCTACTACAGTAGTACAAGTTTATACGCCAACTAGCTCTGCAGATGACGAAGAAATTGATGAAATGTATGATGAGATAAAAGAAATTATTCAGGAAGTGAAGGGAGACGAAAATTTAATAGTCATGGGTGACTGGAATGCGAGAGTAGGAAAAGGGAGAGAAGGAAACATACTAGGTCAATATGGATTGGGGCTAAAAAATGAAAGAGGAAGTCGCCTGGTAGAATTTTGCGCAGAGCATAACTTAATCATAGCTAACACTTGGTTCAAGAATCATAAAAGAAGGTTGAATACATAGAAGAATCCTGGAGATACTAAAAGGTATCAGATAGATTATATAATGGTAAGACAGAACCAGGTTTTAAATTTGTAAGACATTACCGGGGGCAGATGTGGACTCTGACCACAATCTGTTGGTTATGAACTGTAGATTAAAATTGTAGAAACTGCAAAATGGTGGGAAATTAAGGAGATGGGACCTGGACAAACTGAAAGAACCAGAGGTTGCACAGAGTTTCAGGGAGAGCATAAGGGAATAATCGACAGGAATGGGAGAAAGAAATACAGTAGAAGAAGAATGGGTAGCTTTGAGGGATGAAATACTGAAGGCAGCAGAGGATCAAATAGGTAAAAAGACGAGGGCTAGTAGAAACCCTTTGGTTACAGAAGAAATACTGAATTTAATTGATGAAAGGAGAAAATATAAAAATTCAGTAAATGAAGCAGGCAAGAAGGAATACAGACGTCTCAAAAATGAGATCAACAGGAAGTGCAAAATGGCTAAGCAAGGATAGCTAGAGGTCAAATTTAAGGATGTAGAGGCTTATCTCACTAGGGGTAAGATAGATACTGCCTAGAGGAATATGAAAGAGACCTTTGGAGAAAGGAGAACCACTTGCATGAATATCAGGAGCTTTGATGGAAACCCAGTTCTAAGCAAAGAAGGGAAAGCAGAAAGGTGGAAGGAGTATATAGAGGGTCTATACAAGGACAATGTACTTGAGGAAAATATTATGGAAATGGAAGAAGATGTAGATGAAGATGAAATGGGAGATATGATACTGCATGAAGAGTTTGACAGAGCTCTGAAGGACCTGAGTCGAAACAAGGCCCCCGGAGTAGACAACATACCATTAGAACTACTGACAGCCTTGGGAGAGCCAGTCCTGAGAAAACTCTACCATCTGGTTCAAATGGTTCAAATGGCTCTGAGCACTATGGGACTTAACTTCTGTGGTCATCAGTCCCCTAGAACTTAGAACTACTTAAACCGAACTAACCTAAGGACATCACACACATCCATGCCCGAAACAGGATTCGAACCTGCGACCGTAGCGGTCACGCGGTTCCAGACTGAAGCGCCTTTAACCGCACGGCCACACCGGCCGGCTACCATCTGGTGAGCAAGATTTATGGGACAGGGGAAATACCCTCAGACTTCAAGAAGAATATAATAATTCCAATCCCAAGGAAAGCAGGTGTTGACAGATGTGAAAATTTCCGAACTATCAGTTTAATAAGTCACAGCTGCAAAATACTAACACGAATTCTTTACAGACGAATGGAAAAACTGATAGAAGCTGACCTCGGGGAAGATCAGTTTGGATTCCGTAGAAATGTTGGAACACGTGAGGCAAAACTGACCCTACGACTTATCTTAGAAGAAAGATTAAGGAAAGGCAAACCTACGTTTCTAGCATTTGTAGACTTAGAGAAAGCTTTTGACAATGTTGACTGGAATACTCTTTTTCAAATTCTGAAGGTGGCAGAGGTAAAATACAGGTAGCGAAAGACTGTTTACAATTTGTACAGAAAGCAGATGGCAATTATTAGAGTCGAGGGGTATGAAAAGGAATCAATGGTTGGGAAGGAAGTGAGACAGGGTTGTAGCCTCTCCCAAATGTTATTCAATCTGTATATTGAGCAAGTAGTAAAAGAAAAAAATGGAGTAGGTATTAAAATCCTTGGAGAAGATATAAAAACTTTAACGTCTGCCGATGACATTGTAATTCTGTCAGAGACAGCAAAGGACTTGGAAGAGCAGTTGAACGGAATGGACAGTGTCTTGAAAGGAGGATATAAGATGAACATCAACAAAAGCAAATCGAGGATAATGGAATGTAGTCGAACTAAGTCGGGCATTGCTGAGGGAATTAGATTGGGAAATGAGACACTTAAAGCAGTAAAGGAGTTTTGCTATTTGGGGAGCAAAATAACTGATGATGGTCGAAGTAGAGAGGATATAAAATGTAGACTGGCAATGGCAAGGAAAGCGTTTCTGAAGAAGAAAAATTTGCTAACATCTAGTATAGATTTAAATGTCAGGAAGTCGTTTCTGAAAGTATTCGTAAGGAGTGTAGCCATGTATGGAAGTGAAACGTGGACAATAAATAGTTTAGACAAGAAGAGAATAGAAGCTTTTGAAATGTGGTGCTACAGAAGAATGCTGAAGATTAGATGGGTCGATCACATAACTAATGAGGAGGTACTGAATAGAATTGGGGAGAAGAGGAGCTTGTGGCACAAGTTGACTAGAAGAAGGGATCTGTTCTGAGACAGAGGGATCACCAATTTAGTATTGGATGGCAACGTGGAGGGTAAAAATCGTAGAGGGAGACCAAGAGATGAATACACTAAGCAGATTCAGAAGGATGTAGGCTGCAGTAGGTACTGGGAGATGAAGAAGCTTGCACAGGATAGAGTAGCATGGAGAGCTGCATCAAACCAGTGTCAAGACTGGAGACCACAACAACAACAACAACAACAACAACAAAAACGAGTTCCGGTGATGTCTTCTATGGTATTAGATGTAGCAGTAGAGGATATAAAAATGTAGGGCAAGATGGAGTTTCGAATATACACAGAAAATAATTTAGAATGGTGAATGCAATTGGTACTGTGAGGTGAAGTTGTTGCCACAGTGAAAAGATCCTTGGTGGGCCCTCACAAACTACTCACAGGTATGAAGGGGAAAAAACCCTCTCCCACCCACATACGTGCGAACTGCCGAGTAGTCATGTAGATAAAATTTAATGCTGTAAACGATTGATTTCAGAATACTCAGAGATTATAAGAGCGAAGGCTACTAACAATGACTACATAGAAAGTTCCATACACACGATGTTGCAGAAGGGAGGAGAAATTGTCAGTGATATGACAGCAACGATCATTCGAGGCAGAATGTCTAGTAAACATGCGCTCTAAAGTGCATATATTTAAACCTAAAAACACTTGTTCAGCAGAAGATAGTTGTTTCACAGTAGCGAAGATGAACGAGTACTCTTATCCCTCACTCTGTGCACTTCAGAACCTATGTACACTAGACATTTCTTTTTGTTTTCTCCTTAGTATCTCGTCTCAAAATATGCAAAACAATGAGTTTGCTGTGGAAGACATTTGTTTCACAGAATCGAAGCTGAGAAAGTGCTGATAGCTCTTCAGGTATACTTACTAGATATTTTTACTTCGAATGATCGTTCCTTTCATATCCCAGAATGTTGACCATTTCTGGGACATCCTGTATATAGACCCTCGGGAGCTCCGTGTCTAATTCCTCAAAACCAGTCCACAGGCGACAGTCGACTACGCCAATTTATTTACAACGAAAAATTTTCCTTTGCCTTTCCTTTCCGAGCATTTTATGAAAATATTTAAAAAATGCAATATATTGAACATTATTTTGGCTTATTTACAATGTAAGTACCGTAAAATTGAAAATATAAACCTTTCTACATTTTTTCTTCTTCTCGCCATTCTTTCCGCATTCCTCATCTCCTCGTAGTTTTCAAATGACGGGAGTCCGACTAACGATTTACTCACAAAGAGTCCGCGCCTAGTCGTCATCCCCGATTCCGTCCAGATTTGTTTTATATGCAGGCCACACCTGAAATGAAAGTGACAGGAGTGGAGCCAGATGGGCAAGCGTTTAGAAAAAAATTAGCATTTTTGTCGCGGGTCTGGCTATGTATGAACCGTTTATGTTACTGTAGTTTACGTGTGGAGGCTGACGCAGCTTAACGAATACCAAATGGTAATCCGAGGATCTTACGTTCGATTCACTATGTCGAAACTTTTATGTTTTCAATTTACTTATCTGGCAAATAAGCCGCAATAATGCCGAATGCATTGAATTTTTCAATAATTTCGTTGTTGTTGTTGTTGTTGTTGTTGTTGTGGTCTTCAGTCCTGAGACTGGTTTGATGCAGCTCTCCATGCTACTCTATCCTGTGCAAGCTTTTTCATCTCCCAGTACCTACTGCAACCTACATCCTTCTGAATCTGCTTAGTGAATTCATCTCTTGGTCTCCCTCTACGATTTTTACCCTCCACGCTGCCCTCCAATACTAAATTGGTGATCCCTTGATGCCTCAGAACATGTCCTACCAACCGATCCCTTCTTCTGGTCAAGTTGTGCCACAAACTTCTCTTCTCCCCAATCCTATTCAATACTTCCTCATTAGTTATGTGATCTACCCATCTAATCTTCAGCATTCTTCTGTAGCACCACATTTCGAAAGCTTCTATTCTCTTCTTGTCCAAACTGTAATAATTTCGTAAAAGGCAAAAAAGGAAAGGCAGAGGAATATTTTTGATTGCAAATAAATTTTGAAGAAGCGATTGTAAGGCGTACATGAGAAGGTCATATATAAAATTAGATACTTTTAGTGTTTTATAGTTGGTGATTTACACTTGCTTAGATGATATTCCTAATAAAAATGGGGAAAACAGCAGTTTTCTCAGCATCTTACGCAAGTTACAACTGCGGAAATTTTACAATTTCATGGTTGTTAAAAGTTTCTGCAAAAGAACAAATTATTTTTACATTCATAGCTGTCTCTCATAGCACAGTTTGGCAGCAAACCAAGCGTAAAACGTCCTTTCCCCACATATTGTCTAGGATAGTAGGTAATGTGCTCTGGAATTTGTTTTGATTTAGGCTTCTCGGGATCTGATTACTTCTTCTTTATCCACAGGTCGATCTCATCTACCGTGGAACCTACAGCTTGCATGCAATTGCTGAGTGCTGCTGGAAGGTCAAAATGGAACTAACTGAGTACCAAGTCCTGTATGAGTAATTACAATCCCTTCTGGGAAACTTAACTACAGAGTCCTTGTGAACGCTGAATGTACAATATTATCTTGGCAATCTGTTTCCAATACCGAATATTCCTTTACATTCCAGTTCATGTATTTAATGAAAAAAATAAATTATTACGTTATATTGAGCATTATATCGATTTATTTGCAGTGTAAGTAGCGTATAACCGAAAAAAAATAAAGAACGTTATTGCACAGGGACTCGATCCAACGACCTTCCGTACTCTACCCGTTCCCACTTGAATAAAGGATATTGCCGTCGGTAGCGTGGCTTGCGAGCCTCAGTGATATAGATAGCAATACCGTAGATGCAATCACAACGGAGGGAAATCTGTTGAGAGGCTAGACAAACACGATGTTCCTCAAGAGGGCAGCAGCCTTTTCAGAAGTGCAGGGGCAACAGTGAGGAGGATTGACTGATTTGGACTTCTTCTCGTAACATCAGCCGAAACAGCCTTGTTGTGCTGTTCTACAACGGCTGAAAGCAAGGGGACACTGCAGCTTTAATTTTTACCAAGGGCATGCTGATCTATTGTATGGTTCAATGATGATGGCTTCCTCTTGAGTAAAATACTCCGGATGTAAAATGATCCTCGAATAGGATTTGCGGATGGGGCTACTGTGGAGGATGTTGTCATCAGGAGAAACAAAACTGGCGGACCGGAGCGTGGAATCTTAGATCCCATAATGGGGGAGTTAGGTTAGAAAATGTGGAAAGGGATGGGTTGAAGCTAGATATGGTGAGAACTAATGAAATTCGGTGGCAAGAGGAACAGGAATGCAGGGTTATAAATACAAAATCAGCTACTGATAATGCAGAAGTTGCTGACTGGTGCTAAAATTACCAAGCTGTCAGTTTAATAAATCATGGTAGCAATTAGTAACAGGAATTTTTTTACAGAAGATTGGAACAACTGACTGAAAATTACCTCGGGGAAGATAAGTTTGAATTTCGTAGAATGGTAGGAACAGTCGAGCAATACTCATCTAATGAGCTATCTTAGAAGATAGATTAACGAATGGCAAACCGACGTTTATAACACTGGTAGACTTAGAGAACGTTTTCGACAATGTTGACTGGAATGCACTCTTCGAAATTCTGTAGGTGGCAGGGGTAAAATACAGGGAGCGAAAAGTAATATACAGATGCTACAGAAACCAAATGGCAGTTATAAGAGTCGAGGGGCATGAAACGGAAGCAGTGGTCGAGAAGGGAGTGACACAGGATTGTAGTCTATCCCCAGTGTTATCCAATCTGTACACTGAGCAAGCAGTAAAGGACACTAGAGAAAAAAATTTGGGTAGGAATTAAGTTTCAGAGTGGAGAACTAAAATCTTTGAGGTTCGTTGACGACACTGTAATTCTGTCAGAGACAGTAAAGGGCTTAGGAAGCAGATGAAAGGAATGGACAGTGTCTAGAATGGAGGATGAACATCAACAGAAGCGAAACCAAGACAATGCAATGTAGGCGAGTGAATTCAGGCGGCCGGCCGCAGTGAAGGAGTGGCTCTAGGCGCATCAGTCCGGAACCGTGCGACTGCTACGGTCTCAGGTTCGAATCCTGCCTCGGGCATAGATGTGTGTGATGTCCTTAGGTTAGTTAGGTTTAAGTAGTTCTAAGTTCAAGGGGACTGATGACCTCAGATGTTAAGTCCAATAGTGCTCAGAGCCATTTGAATCATTTCAAAAAATGGTTCAAATGGCTCTGAGCACTATGGGACTCAACTGATGAGGTCATTAGTCCCCTAGAACTTAGAACTAGTCAAACCTAACTAACCTAAGGACATCACAAACACCCATGCCCGAGGCAGGATTCGAACCTGCGACCGAAGCGGTCTTGCGGTTCCAGACTGCAGCGGCTTTAACCGCACGGCCACTTCGGCCGGCTTTGAACCATTTGAATTCAGGTGTTGCTGAGAGAATTAGATTAGAAAAGAACTCACTAAAGGTATTAGATAGAGTTTACTATTTGAGCAGGAAAATAACTGATGGCCGGAACAGGGAGGACATAAAATGTAGACTGTCAATAGCAAGAAAAACATTTCTGAAGAGGATAAATTAGCTAACATCGTATGTAGATTCAAGCGTTAGGAAGAATTTAGTGAAAGTGTTTGCCTGGAGTGTAGCCATATATGGAATTGAAAGATGGACGATAAACAGTTTTTACAAGAAGAGAATAGAAACTTTTGAAATGCAGTGTTATAGAAGAGTGCTGAAGATTATACCAACACATCACCTAACTAATGAGGAAGGGCTGAATAGAGCTTGGAAAACGAGAAATTTATGGCACAATTTGACTAAAAGGAGGGACACGCTTTGAGATGTAAAGGGATTACCTATTTATTATTTCGTGGAAAGTGGGGGAGGCGGGGATGGCGGTTAGTAACCGGCATAGAGGGAAACCAAGAGATGAATACAGTAAGCAGATTCAGAAAGATGTGGGTTGCAGTTATTTGGAGATGAGGAGGCTTGCACAGGATAGAGTAACAAGGAAACCTGTATCAAAGAATTCTTCTGAAGACCACAACAACAACAACAACAACAACAACAACAACTCTTTTTCATTGCGCCAACTGCTGAGAGGTAACTACGGCTACTCAAATGGCTATTGTCTCCCCCTCCACCTCAAGAGCCAAGAGTGCTACGATTTTCTAAGCATTTGCCCATCTGGAGCGCCAACATCAATGTGAACGAAATCGGAGATGACGAGACCGCGTGGTCACTTGTCAGTAGGCTACATTATTTGATCAAGTATATTCGGAAGTCCCCAAAACATACGTTTTTCACATTAGGTGCGTTTTGCTACCACCTGCTGCCGGGTACTCGATATCAACGACCTCAGTAGTCATTAGATATCGTGAGAGAACAGAATGGATCGCTTCGCGGAACACACCGACTCCAAATGGGGTCAAGGGACTGGGCTGCGAGGTGGCGGGGTGGAGAAGCGTTTGTACCTCTTTAATTGTGACGAATTTTGCATTATATCGAGACATGCAATAGACCCCCTTCTTACTTACCCCCTAATTAATTATGCGCACAACGATAACGAAGGGAAATGATGGTGGACCCTGCTGGTTGGCAGAATAAGGAGTGCACACTCACAATAATTTAATAAAAATCGTAGACTACTCAGAGAAAAAACAGAGAACTTTATCAAAATGGTTCAAAAGGCTCTGAGCACTATGGGACTTAACTTCTGAGGTCATCAGTCCCCTAGAACTATTTAAACCTAACTAACCCAAGGACATCACGCACATCCATTCCCGAGGCAGGATTAGAACCTGCAACCGGAGCGGTCGCGCGGTTCCAGACTGTAGCGCCTAGAACCGCTCGGCCACTCCGGCCGGCAGAACTTTATCATAATAAACAAGAGGAAGTGGGATTCGGCATATATCTACGAAATGATATACGGATTAAACATTGCAGTGAGATTTATTATACATCAGATCATAAAGGCACATGATTGTCAATACAAACAGTAGGCTAAAGGATAGGGTATACTGAACTATTATGAGAGTAAGAGTTGGCTCGAGAACAAGGGGCTCCTACTCTGTGTGATGCAATAGCTTGACGATAATGACTGGAGGTCCTAATCAATCAAATATTACTCTCTCGACCATATTGCAGTATCGCGATTAGTAGTGAGAGCTCACATGGAGAAACAAGCAAGGTGTACTTGTGGCAAAGCGAGCGCGCGTCCTGCTCAGGACTTCAGTATAAAATTGATAGGTCCTACAATGCCGAAGCCGCAAAATACTTTAGCAATCCTGAAATATGTAGCACGTTGTCGGTAGGCAGCTTTCTGATGATGTAGACGCTGACTTCTGGTGTGCAGCAACTCTATTTCAACCCCTGGGCACGAAGGTTGTCCGAGAATTCTAAGTTTTGTCAAAAAAAGTACAACTAATTCGCAAGACCGTCCGACTCGTTCGAAGCAGCGAAAAATGTGGTAACTAGGTAGTAGACGTTTCTTTAGCCATCCTTTCGCCCATGTAATTGCTTTATGTTCTTACCCTTACACTTGCACCCACTAACGCGAAAATTCAGAAGCGGATATGACACCATGGAGTCAGACTAATTTATTTTGTTTCGTCTACTCTTAATACTGTTTTTTCTAATAACTTTTGTGACTCTGTAACCAGTTTCAATTTTTCGAAATTGCTAGCCCTAACCAATATAATGATCCAAGAGATGAGTTAAATTCCGAAATATATATAACTGCGAAGTGAAAATTGCTAAATTCACCATATTTTGAAAATTGTAATTTTAGTCCATAATTTTCACGTGATACGTACAGAGTGACAACAGTTACTGATACAGTAGATTCGACTCTGGAGACTCCAATGTCCTTTTTGTCCACCCTCATCGATATTTTCCATTCTTTCCGATCTATGATCAAAAGAACTCAAGATAAAACGCCTGTTACATGCGGTGACAGAGGCTTAAGAGACAAGTTCGAATTTTGATTTACTTTCCTTCTTTTACCTCAGGTGATAAATCTCAACGACAATTCTTAATGTAGTCCACGTTTACCTCTTCGTCTGTTGGTAATTTGGAAAATGAATTGATATACTAACCTTGCTTCCAGATTCTTTTATTATTTCTTTAAGCTACCCAGGGCGTGAATAATGATGTTCATCTAACGGTGTAGATAGTTACGTCTGATCTACTGGAGAAGAATAGAAAGAAAGAGAAAATGTGAGATGAACTTAGTGTGACTTTGAATAGCATGGCGTAAAGTGTAATACGCAGCTGATAAATATTTTTCTGATCACCTAAGCCAATACATATTAAAATATAGATTTTACAATGCTACAAGTACTCGTGAGTATTCCATATTTTTGTGGTATCACGTCTTGTGGCAATGTTTCGTATATGGCGTCGCACTGCAATAAAACCTCGAGTTTTATTACGGTTACTTCAAAAGCCAATGCGATAGGATGCGAGGTGCCTACGAGTAAGTTTAGTGCCCATAAGCCGTTTATGAGGCAATATTTCAGGTAGCTTGCTACGAAAGTGGAGTGAATCCTGAACCTCTATCGGCTATTCGAAACGCAGAATGAGCTTTCGCTGACAGTACGAAATATACTGCAAGACAGAACAGTCAATATCTACACTCCTGGAAATGGAAAAAAGAACATACTGACACCGGTGTGTCAGACCCACCATACTTGCTCCGGACACTGCGAGAGGGCTGTACAAGCAATGATCACACGCACGGCACAGCGGGCACACCAGGAACCACGGTGTCGGCCGTCGAATGGCGCTAGCTGCGCAGCATTTGTGCACCGCCGCCGTCAGTGTCAGCCAGTTTACCGTGGCATACGGAGCTCCATCGCAGTCTTTAACACTGGTAGCATGCCGTGACAGCGTGGACGTGAACCGTATGTGCAGTTGACGGACTTTGAGCGAGGGCGTATAGTGGGCATGTGGGAGGCCGGGTGGACGTACCGCCGAATTGCTCAACACGTGGGGCGTGAGGTCTCCACAGTACATCGATGTTGTCGCCAGTGGTCGGCGGAAGGTGCACGTGCCCGTCGACCTGGGACCGGACCGCAGCGACGCACGGATGCACGCCAAGACCGTAGGATCCTACACAGTGCCGTAGGGGACCGCACCGCCACTTCCAAGCAAATTAGGGACACTGTTGCTCCTGGGGTATCGGCGAGGACCATTCGCAACCGTCTCCATGAAGCTGGGCTACAGTCCCGCACACCGTTAGGCCGTCTTCCGCTCACGCCCCAACATCGTGCAGCCCGCTTCCAGTGGTGTCGCGACAGGCGTGAATGGAGGGACGAATGGAGACGTGTCGTCTTCAGCGATGAGAGTCGCTTCTGCCTTGGTGCCAATGATGGTCGTATGCGTGTTTGGCGCCGTGCAGGTGAGCGCCACAATCAGGACTGCATACGACCGAGGCACACAGGGCCAACACCCGGCATCATGGTGTGGGGAGCGATCTCCTACACTGGCCGTACACCACTGGTGATCGTCGAGTGGACACTGAATAGTGCACGGTACATCCAAACCGTCATCGAACCCATCGTTCTACCATTCCTAGACCGGCAAGGGAACTTGCTGTTCCAACAGGACAATGCACGTCCGCATGTATCCCGTGCCACCCAACGTGCTCTAGAAGGTGTAAGTCAATTACCCTGGCCAGCAAGCTCTCCGGATCTGTCCCCCATTGAGCACGTTTGGGACTGGATGAAGCGTCGTCTCACGCGGTCTGCACGTCCAGCACGAACGCTGGTCCAACTGAGGCGCCAGGTGGAAATGGCATGGCAAGCCGTTCCACAGGACTACATCCAGCATCTCTACGATCGTCTCCATGGGAGAATAGCAGCCTGCATTGCTGCGAAAGGTGGATATACACTGTACTAGTGCCGATATTGTGCATGCTCTGTTGCCTGTGTCTATGTGCCTGTGGTTCTGTCAGTGTGATCATGTGATGTATCTGACCCCAGGAATGTGTCAATAAAGTTTCCCCTTCCTGGGACAATGAATTCACGGTGTTCTTATTTCAATTTCCAGGAGTGTAGATGCGTTGACCTGCGGTGCTACCATGTTGCCTACATTTCCTTTCCTGTACATTTTAGCGATCCAGTGTTGTCCCATCATTTTTAACAACAACAAAATACTACGTTTCACGAGCATTCGACAAGGAACGGAAATGTCAGTTCAGTCGAACTGTCGGAACAAAAGCCCATATCTTGCGAAAGGTCAAGTAGAAGATTTTATTTTTTTGCCTCGTTGGGAAGATTGCAAAACCACGTTTTCCCTACAATTTTTGTTCGCTAAACTTTCTGTGGTCCATAAAGTCCCATCGGTTTTTTTTTTTCAAAAATGCTCAGTTTTGTTCTCCTAGCGCTTTGACGTCTATTTCATTTTCAAACGATCACATCTATAAATCAGATTACTACAGCTTCTTTCGTTGTCCGCAGCTCGTGGTCGTGCGGTAGCGTTCTCGCTTCCCGCGCCCGGGTTCCCGGGTTCGATTCCCGGCGGGGTCAGGGATTTTCTCTGCCTCGTGATGACTGGGTGTTGTGTGCTGTCCTTAGGTTAGTTAGGTTTAAGTAGTTCTAAGTTCTAGGGGACTGATGACCGTAGATGTTAAGTCCCATAGTGCTCAGAGCCAGTTGAACCATTTTTGCCAGCTTCTTTCGGCACCCGTCACCAAGAGTCCTGGAATTCGTAAAAAAAAAGAAAAAAAAATTGTCGAACTTTGTGCAAGGTGGTAAAATATCAAGTGTGTCAACACTTTTATGTGAATTTCTGTTTGTGAAGAAAAAATACTTTATATGGTACTTTATACTCTGGAATCACACTTAGCTGCAGGGCCAGCGTTTACAGCATCGCTGTATACCCACTAACACAGTCATTTCAGAATGGGTGAAGAGTTTTCTTTTGTGACATATAGCACTAAATAACTGCGTACAATAGCTGTAAATGTTTTATAGTTGAATGACGTTAATGATCAGTTATAAAAAGAAGCATGTAGGGATTGTGACTTTACATTATATTCCTTGTACGCTAAAAAGGGTCCACTTTTAGTTGCACGATGTGTTGAGACACGAGTAAAAGTTGCACCTATCGGAATATGAGAAGCTTACACCCAAAGGGCATTTTGCTTTTCCTTCTGAAACGACCATAAAACAGCTATTAATGAGAACAACGAACAGTTCAGAAGGGTATAATTTTGGCCGAGGATTTACAGAAAGTGCATTAACGAGGTGGACTTCTCGGATGATTCTCAAGCAGAATATTTGTGAAGAAATTGAATCATACTGTGAAGTTAGCGGTGTAACATAAGAACAGCATATAGATTCAGGAAGATGTCGCATTGATCGGTATGCCTTTATTCCCGTGGACAATGTGAACTCAATTGAACGGAATAAACTTTTTGTTGTTAGTGGAGGTTACCTCATGCACAAAGTAACATGGCCTCGAAATGTTTCCTCAATATCAGTAGCCCAAATTTGAGTTCCTTACCTGCAACGTCAAATGATTCAAATGGGTCTGAGCACTATGCGACTCGACATCTGAGGTCATCAGTCCCCTAGAACTTAGAACTATTTAAACCTAACTAAACTAAGGACATCGCACACTTCCATGCCCGAAGCAGGATTCGAACCTGCGACCGTAGCGGTCGCGCGGTTCCAGACTGAAGCGCCTAGAACCGCTCGGCCCCTGCGGCCGGCCCTGCAACGTCATTTTGTATCTGAATTTGTTACTGTATTTGACAAGTCGCACGCGAGGGATGGCAATGTAGCACAAAGAGTGCTGAGAGGATTCGTAGGTCTGGAAAACATATTTCTGTTGAAGGTGTCGCTGAATCAGTGATGGTAAACCAGGTCAATCAGGACAAATTTTTGTATGACGAACTAATCACGAATCGCTTAATCATGTATCTTAAGAAGAACTATCGAGATTGTAGGCATAAGTTGGACGAGGCACAAGAAGGTGCAGAATTTAGGATGGTAACAGTCGCCATTTCAAGAACCGACGATATTGGAAGTGTGGTCACAGTGTGACACGATGTTGACCTCCTTGTGCCAGTGATTGCTGCATGGCTAAGCCTCGAAACTTACTTTTTCTAAGGCCAGAATGGGGAAATGCAGAAGACAAGTGATTTTTCACTGCATCCATCAAGCTAGGTAGGGACGTACTATGTTCACTATACCTTTAATAGCTGTGGCGCATCATCTGTATTTTTCGGTCAAGGGTAATCAAGTTTTTGCACATTATTAAGAAATATTAACACGTAAACTCAGCACTTGGCCCATTCGAGAAATTAGACCAATAACAGCTGCAGAAAAATCTATCATTCCACTGTATAGTGGAGGTGTCATCAGATACTAGACGATGATGCTGATGATGATTGGTTTGTGGGGCAGTCTGCTGTCATCAGCGCCTAATTTTCACACAGTCCATTTTTTTACCAATCCAGTCTACCCACTGTCATGAATGATGATGACAACAAAAACACCCTATCCCGGGCAGAGAAAATCCCCAGGCTAGCCGGGAATCGAACCTGTTCCCCGTGATCCAGAGGCAGCAACGCTCGCCAATAGACCATGGGCCGCGGACAGGTCCTAGACGCTAGACGATTTGAGGTACGAGCTACTCACTGACACTGCCATGTAAAGCAAAGTGAATCTTGTAAGGAAGCCACACACAGAAGATGCTGCGCAACATAGTTTGTTGCGGAGTTATCAGCAAGTCCAAAGATGAATGGGAAAATGGAAACCAAATTGAACGGGGTGCCATTGAACTAGTAGACTTTGCTATCTGACGCCACTGGCTTAGGCGTAGTAACGACTATCCCTCTTGCGACCCCTTTGCCAAAATCTGTGAGAAAGAGTTGGTATTTGTGGGTTGTGTCCTTAGAAGATCTGTGGGTTGTGTCCTTAGAAGGTCTTCGTTTACCAATATATATATATGTGTGTGTGTGTGTGTGTGTGTGTGTGTGTGTGTGTGTGTGTGTGTGTGTAAAACAGCATTCGTTGGCCCGAGAGCCCGTCCCCCCTCCCCCCTTTTCTGCAATCACCCTTCTGTATTTTTGTAAAGCTAATTGGCTGAAGAGCATTGGATTTTACCGCTGCCAGCCCTCCCCTGCCCGTATGGGGCAGGGGAATGAAATTACAATAAACAAAAAAATGCCCAAGAGGGAGGCACGGAGGTTAGGGATTAGCGGTAGCATCGCGACAAGGGGTAGTCACGACGTGCAAGCAGCCGAAGCCACGAGCTGCGCAAGGAGGGCCTGCGCAGAGCGATGATACCGAGTACTTCACCGGGGTCAGCGTCGACTACAAGCAGCAAGCCGACATCCTTTTGGTTGGTTGGTTGGTTGGTTGGCAACATTTGTGTCGGAGGACCGTTCGTGGCCTGGCTGCCCTCTTCTACCTGGCTTTCATCGGCATAACTCCATAACTGCTGCGACGCACTGTGATCAATGGAACTGGTTGCTGGTAAAGGGGTGAAACATTCTGTAATCCTCTTGATGATTTGTGTCATTGTCTACCTGCCCTCCTTCTTACTTTCTAGTTTGTACCCGACCCTCACAGTCGGCTGTCTGGTCGCAAATACAGGCCTTGATATTGTACTAAAAATTTGTCCCGCTATTATATTGTCTTACCTTAATATTTCCTGGTTTGTACCCGACCTTCATAGTTTTACTCGGTCAGCTGTCTGGTCGTAAATACAGGCCTTGGTATTGTACTAAAAATTTGTCCCGCTATTATATTGCCTTTCCTTATTATTTTCTGGTTTGTACCCGACCTTCACAGTTTTACTCGGTCGGCTGTTAGGTCGTAAGTATAGGCTGTAGTATTATACTAAGACAATAGTTGATGTTTGAAAATTTGTCCCGCTATTATATTGCCTTTCCTTTCTGGTTTATACCCGATCATTAACGTTCTAATGAATCAGTTCCTGGTCGTAAATACAGCCGGAACAATTGTACTAAGGCACAGGTTGTCGTTAAACAAAACAGGCGCCTTTTGGTTAGAATTAAATGTTAACCGGTCCAATTCTTTGATGGTAATTGCATTTCTCAGTCATTAGCTATAATCTGAACAACCTGTTGTACTAAGCTGTGCGTTGCTGCTTTTAGAAGACCCGGTCAGTATTGATGTATTTTAGCTGGAACTTGTGGTTCCGCCAAGTGGGTTCTCTTGTAATAAGTGTTCACAAGTAATGTTTTAAGAAGTTTTAGGAAGTGGTCTTAATAACTGACAATCATTGTAACTTTGAGAATATTAACTGCCAGTTGTCACCAGGGCTGTAGTCAAAATAAGATTGTCAAAAGGGACGGGTCGGGATCCAGTCGCACCTTGGTTGCCGATTGAAATTAAGAGGCTGGTTGCTTTGAGGTAGGCGTCATCATTGTCATATTGTTTCCTAATCTGTTTAACCTTTAAAGATAGGTGCGCATCTTGACCCCAAACATACAGTTTCAGATTAAAAGTTACGTCATCTGCTTTGAGTAATTGAATCACGCTTACCATCAATGGTGTTTATATAGTTTTCATGTGTTACAGAAGGGCATTTAATAAGAGAGATTGTGTCCAGCACGGTAGTGAACACCGCTGTTTCACCCGATAATGGGCGGGCGGCAGGTCTGGTAGTCTTGTAATCATTGCCATATTGTTTCCTGTTTTGATTTCTTTTGCAGAAACTTATTCATCTTAACGTTTAAGGTCTAAAGAATTTTGCAGATTTGTTCATTTGTGAAAAAAATATGTTTACATATTGTTAAATAAAGAGTTTGTGTGAAAATGAAGTTATATTGTTGGGTCCTACCTTCCACGTTTACCTTAATTCTGGAACGTACCACGTTTCACGCATGAAAACTGCGACTGGAACTCATGGTAATCATAGTCTGAGGCCTGTTGCAATGAGCCACGTTCCTAACTCACAAAGAGCGCTGAGAGAATTCGTAGGTCTAGAAAACATTTTTCGCTTGAAGTCGTCGTTGAATAAATGATGGTAAACCAAATCCATCATGTAACACATAGAATGTTTAAATTCTGTGAATCAGTGTAAAACCAACCGTAGCTAAATGTTATGTTTATTTGTGTAAATAGCATAATAGCGCACGTTACAACAAGCTATTTGATATGGATACCACAAGGCAATGCAATCAGAACCAGCACTGCGTTTCACACATAAAAAAAGTTTTGCATCACCAGGGTTCCGGAACCTGTACATAAAATTGGAATAGAGATCAACATAAACCTCATTTCCGCCCTTTTTATTGCTCATGAAAATCAATCATTCCACGATGTACCTCCATACAGCGAGCACTTCAGAGGTGGTGGTCCAGACTGCTGTACACACCTGTACCTCTAACATCCTGCAGCACGTCCTCTTCGATTGATGCATGCCGGTATTCGTCGTGGCATACTATCCAAAAGTTCATCAAGACACTGTTGGTCCAGATTGTCCCACTCCTCAACGGTGATTCGGCGTGGATCCCTCATTGTTGTTGGTAGGTTACATCAGCCATAAGCAGCCCTTTTCAATCTATCCCAGGCATGTTCGGTAGGGTTCATGTCTGGAGATCGTGCTGGCCAATCTAGTCGGGCGACGTCGTTATCCTGAAGGTATTGGTCGAAGTATGGCATTCACGTAATGTACAGTCGTTACGGCGCCTTCCATGACCATCAGCGGCCTACGTCGGCCCCACATAAGGCCACTCCAAAAGAGCAGTGAACCTCCTCCTAGCTGCACTCGCTGGACAGTGTGTCTAATTCGTTCAGCATGTTCAGGTTGCCTCCAAACACGTTTCCGACGATTGTCTGGTTGAAGGCATATGCGACACCCATAGTGAAGACAATGTGGTGCCTATCCTGAGCGGTCCATTCGGCATGTTGTTGGGCTCATCTGTACAGCACTGCGTAGTGTCGTGGTTGCAAAGATGGACCTCGTCATGCACGCCAGGAGTGAAGGTGCGCATCTTGCAGCCTATTGCTCACAGTTTGAGTCATCACACGACGTCCTGTGGCGGCTCCAAAATCATTACTCAAGATGGTGGCGTTGCTGTTAGGGTTCCTCCGAGCCATAATCCGTAGGTAGTAGTCATCCACTGCAATAGTATCCCTTGGTTGGACTGAGCGAGACATATCATCGGCAGTTTCTGTCTCTGTCTCCTCCAAATCCGAACAGCATCTCTTTGGTTCACTCCGTGACGCCTGGAGACTTCCCTTGTAGAGAGCCCTTCCTGGCACAAAGCAACAATGCTGACGCGATCGAACATCCGTATCGACCGTATAGGTATGGTTGAACTACAGACAACACGAACCGTGTTCCTCTTTCCTGATGGAATGACTGGAACTGATCGGTTGTCGGACCCCACCGTCTAATAGGCGCTGCTCATTCATGGTTGTTTATATCTTTGGACGGATTTACTGGTATTTCTGAAAAGTTCTGTGATACAATATCCACAGTCAACGTTTATCTTCAACAGTTCTGGACCCGGGGTGATGCAAAACTTCTTTGTTGTGTGTAAGTACACTTGGTCCACAACGTAGTGTTCTTGTAACACCTCACCTGATGATGAGCCTGCAGTGGTTCGAAAACATTTTCATGGTTGAATAAATCGTAAAAAAGCTACTGGTTGCATATTTATTACCAGATACACGCCACTTTGAATCGCAGTCGCAGTTCGTTATACACAATGGATATACTGAAAATCTGACTCACTGCTAGGAGAACAGACCGATCTGGAGCCCACACTATCTACTTACCCTGACTCTACTACTCAAGACATTTCTGGCCCACGAAAACGTCAGATGTGACTCGGATACCCACCTCATCAGTGATAAAGTGTTAGGCATCCACTGGTCTATGTCGCAGCCAGCATCTTGCTGCATCAATAAACTCCCCATGATCCACGTACAGGTTTCCGTGGAGTGTTTCTTTCATTAGGCCAAACAAATGGAACTCGTAAGGGGCGAGATTCACTCTTTAGGGTGGTTCAGGAAGAATAGTTCAGTAAAGTTTTCCGATATCCTCACAGGTGCACAGACTTGGGTGAGGTCTGGCGTTGACTTGGAGAAGGTGAAATCGTATGCATTTTTGTGGCGACAAACACACTGCAGGAGTCACAGCTGTGTGCAGCCGGCATGCACGCGGCAGATCGGGTAGGTTTGCGCGACCTTGTTGTGGTGATGAAAGACACCTCGCCCAACGACCCGCCGCGCTTTTGTTCACTGCATGGTCTCCGTAGTCATTCCAAAATTTGGCTGTGAATATCTGCGATGCACCGGGATTTCGCAAAGGGAACTCAGTCACAGCTCTCTGCTCGGAAGGCATATCCGTTACAGAAGCCATTTTGGACGTTATGTATGACACGGTCACCAATCTGAACTTCATGAACCTAGAGGGGGTATAGCGGGAACATTCCACGCTGTCCCACAACAAACTCCACTTTTTTTTCAACCGAAATTGCCCGAGAAAAGGAATGTTGCACTACTTATTGACTGCACCTCGTAATTAGCTACGTATTTGGGTTTGCCTATTTCACCTAATAATAGCTCAGTTTTCTGTCGCTCGTTATTTAATATATATAACAAACTCAGTAAATGGTGTAGGTTTGTTTGAAAGTGTGTACAAGTCAGGGCTGAAATGCCCTGGAGCTTAACTTCGACTACCGATGTACGAATCATTAGAGATGGATGTCATGGAATCACCGGATTGCACATGGAGCAATTCGGTACTGCGAAGCCAGATGACCAGTTCCAATACATAACATATATTTGTAATACATAAATAGGAACAGAAAATACGGTTCTGAAGAACTGTGTATTTTCCGCTTTTGCACAAAAATCGAAAAACTTATTTTTTATGAGCTGTAGCGCCCTCGGTATTGTGGGCAGAAAAAAGTTGTAATAATCACATTTCTAGAAAATTTTGTGTTCTTCTAAAACGAAAATAGACGTGCAAACGCTTGAAGCACATGAAATTGAGATTTTTTGAAAAACTGAAAAATGCAAAATAATATTTAAAGTTTTTTGATCGCAGGAAATTTAGCCAACGTAAGTTCTGTTAGCAAAACTTGGTTTTCCAATCTTTCCAATCATATGAACGAGATAAAAAGTAAAATCTTCTACCCCACAGTTTGCAAGGTATATCTACTATTTGCCTGGACTACCTTGCTTCTACAGAATTTTGCTTGCTGGGTTCTGGTACGGTTTTTTGTTGCCGGATATGCAATTGGGAGCCAAATAGCTGAAGTCAAGGCTTGGTCATGTTTGATCGAGCTTCCTGTGGCTACACAATTAGTTACACCAACAGAGACAGGGCCTATCACATACATGCGTACTTGTCAGAAATGAAAACAAATACAGGAATTGGCTCTGCTTCGAAAGGTCGTCACATTTCTCCACTAATCGTAACATTATCAAAGAATCCGAAAATGTCATCATCATCTCCTCATCGCTATTGCTCTATTTAAATTACATCAGTAACATGCACACATTTCACCTAGTTAACAGTAATTTCTTCGTAACGCTTCACACTGTGTGGAGCAGAGTAAATTTTGGCAACCTTCTAAACGGAGGAAAATTTTTTAGCAAAATGTTTACGTGATTATTCATTAACATTTAACCGACATGCGTAAATATGTTATTAGGGCTCCTCAGAAGTGTAGTCATCTCTGTCTGTGCGCGAAACTGACTGTAACGTTACCATGGTCGAGAGGTTTGTGGCAACAGCCATTATCTCGTGAAGCATTATTCTGATCAGTTCAAATGAATTAACCGATTATGAATTCTCGTAAGCCCTGGGACGATCGTAATTTTAAACGGACTTACACTGATTTTATCAGTCGAAATAAATTCTCTTCTCTCTCAAACTTGAACCAGACGCCTAGAAAATGTAACTCTGACGCACAAGCAATGGAGCTATCAAATCGCAAGAAAATTATCTGTCTTGTTTACAAACAATCCTCGCGCCCTTCCCATTGGTCTTTTGTTCCAATTCCTTGTCTACTGTCAGAATCTTAAACCCTTAGACACTACAGCATTCTTTTAACTTTCAGAAGTTTCCGAAGCACGTCTGCTTACTACTTCTGATATTTTCTTCCTCCATTGTTGTCTCCTTTAGTTGTTTTCAGTAAGCTACTGCATCTCATTGGCAGGACAATGAAGTCTGATCTTTGTCATCTGAGCGTGTCCTACTGATCTGACAATCTTTTTCACTCTGGTGTCTTTCCGCTTGATAAGTTTTAGCTTTTGTACTGAACACTATACCTCTAAAATATCTGTGAAATTGTCCTCCAGTATCTGCATAGTAGAGGAGTTTTTCCTGTAAAGAATTTTGACATGACCATGACCAGTAAAACGTTAGTGAAAGCGTAATTTGACGTTCGAATGGTAGTCACAGAGTTTTATTGATCACACCGAAAAAATACGGTCCTGTACAACTTTTTCAAGTATATGACTCCTGTCGTGGTACACAGGGACGTCACTGCGTCGCATTACCATACAGTGACTCCAGAGGAGCCAAAATCAACTGGCGCAGGTCACTCTTTGATTGAAAAGCTAATGTGTTGTTTTCTTTTGGTACCTCAAGTGACATGCTACGGTACTGTAACGCAGGGATATCTATGTGTACCAGGATGGCAGACATGTACCATATAGCAAATAAAAGTTCAGATGGTTCAAATGGCTCTAAGCACTATGGGACTTAATATCTGAGATTATTAGTCCCCTAGATTTAGAACTTCTTATACCTAACTAACCTAAGGACATCACACACATCCATGCCTGAGGCAGGATTCGAACCTGTGATCGTAGCAGCAGCACGGTTCCGAACTGATGCGCTCGGCCATAGCGGCCGGAGCAAATTGAAGTAAAATGCGTAATTTTATTGTTATATGTGATAAAACTACATGACTACCTCATAATGAGCTAATACAGCCGTATTCATTTAGTCTGATACATCAGCTTCGGAGGTGTGTATCGTCGGTCAGAGAAAACTTCTAGAACCCTCTCTCAAACTAAGATTGGATTTAACTTCTCCTCTGGACACCGCTTTCTTCGCAGTCCTGTCTCAATGCAGCACTTCTCAATAGCTTATGGAAAATCATCGTTATTCGAAGTATTCTATAGCCTTATATATATGACTTCGTAATGAATGCCGCTCCACACTACCTTAAATCCAGTATACCAATTGTGCTTATAAATTTACACACACTTATAAGCTGTCTATTCGGGGATAGCAATCCTCGTGATACGGGAAATTCACGCCCAAAAAGAACTCAGAGAAAGGATCCAAATGTAAGGACTGGACCCGAGGCATTTTCGTTTCAACTACATTTACCTCTTTACCACAAATAGAAGTACACAATGTGTCCAAGTTCCTTTGGAACTGTGTCTAGGAAAAATAAATCTCATGGGTTATGTTTACAGAATCGCCGCTTTATTCAAAAGAGTCTCCCCTTGAATCAATACAAAACTGAAATCGTTTTAAAAATGTTTTGGAACAGTCACTGTAATCTTGTTTTGGAGTTGCATTTAACGCTACAGCACAGTTTTCTTAGACGTCCCTTCATTGCAAGTTTCAATTTCGGGAACAACGAGAAGTCGGCAGGCTCGAAATACGACGAATACGGCGGGTGACGCAGGAGTGTGATCTATTTACTGGCCAAACACTCACGTACGATCTTCACTTCTTGGGCTGGTGCGTTGTCATGGAAGAGCGAGCGGGAACCTTCCTTAGTATTCAGGTTGAATTAGACGAATTTGCCGGCTGATGTGCCTTACTTTATACAAAACCTGGTGTTAGCTCATCGCTCTACCGCCATTTTCTGACGAGTGTCAGAAGCGTAATGTTACATTCTCACCCAGGACGCTTGTTGTAGCTGTGACCTTCTACACGGCTGTTGTTGAAACTTCAGGGATCGTAACACCTGAACTCGACATGAGATGGCACTGCAGTTTGGAATTTCGCACAAGCTGTTCCAACGGAACGGGAAAACATTCTGCGCAACTTTATTACACCAGCAAGAAATTGAGAATTAAATATGATAACTTAAAGAATTGAAATAATTTAAAATTGCCCTACTAAGAATTAGCTACGCCAAACTAGGTAATAACGAAATTAAAAAGGAGAAACATTTAAACATCATAAGCAAGTATACTCTCTCCCTTAAACGAAAGACGGAAGCATCAGTTCATTACACAACTTGGAATTAAGCTAAGAATGTGAAATTCGTTTCGTCCTTAACAACGGGAAATGAAAGCTGTGAAATTCTGAGCGAGGCTTTCTCACGCTTTCTTCTTCTGTAAGATAAAACAGAATACAACGTTTATTACATATGATTACCGAATATACAGAGAAAATGATCACAACAATGATTTTTTGCCACCACTATTAATCCCATACGACTTCCAAGGACCGCTGCTCATTTAAAGAGAAAAAATATACATATTACCTGTATACACTGCGCAGATATCAAGGCGCCCGCGTAACTGACCAATCACTCCGGAAGGCAGTCGTGCTTTCTCAGTCGGCCGAAAGGCAAAGTCAGCCCGAACACGCGGCCGACAAAACTTTACGAAATCGTTTGAATAAGAGGTATGGCAGGTGCACCTGAAATATAGATAGAATTATTAGTGTAAGTACAAATATCAGGTGCCTGCCCGAGGTGGTCAGTAGTGAATGGGCAAATTCCGATACGATGAATTGCCCAAATACGCCGCGAGGAGCGAAAACACAGATTTCACATCTACTGTCTATCTACAATGACGCTGAAAGGACATTTCGTGCGTAATGCTTACCATCGAACTAACAAGGAAGCCAAAGTACAAGGAACTTCAGTGGCATGTATAGGCCAGCCAACAGAAAGCAACATCTGTTAAAGAATTTTCACCTGAATGGCACAGCAGAGCATGAAATTCCAAATTACTACCTTTCTTAGTAAGAAGAAATTTAAAGGATCTTCGTAAAACCTTAAAACTTCAAAGAGCTCAGAGCTCTGGGGGACAGTACAGCATATATTGAAATTCAGTAAGTTTTAAATACTCGGTGGAGTAACAGGTTTGCCTCTTGTTTACTACTGCCGACACACGGGCAAAATAACACATCCAGAACATCGACCGGCGCAAATTCGTTGTGACGCAGCACACATCAAGTCTTAGCGGAGCTCCATCGATAACGCTAAAGCAAACTAAAATGGTATCTTAGGTGAACCAGAGGATGAAATTCTCATTCAGTATGACGAGGAGCTGCTCCTTATGCAAAGCAAAAGTCCCTTGAAAGGTCGCTCTGTCTGCTCACATACGATCCTTAATAACCAATAATACACCAAACATATTTATATGTCGGGGTGCAAGCCCTTCACAACAATACAGATATCACTTCCTTTCTCATACAACCGCAAGTCACTGTTCTGGCAGAAGTGACCACAAAGCTTGCAGTAAGACGATACCAACGTATAATACCTCGGTTTCCAAAGAGTATAAATCTTCACCTTCAAGTCTGTACCCGCCCCCCTCGCTCCCCCGAACGGCAGAAAATAATCGAGAACGGCCAAAAGAAGCTAAGACACTTGTACATGAGGCAAAGTGCGACAAATCCACAGCAGCAAGATAAAGACAGTGACCATTTCAATCCACTGTGAACCTCACAGCAAAACACGGCTGCAATTGTCATACTGCACAGTCAAGATCACGCCCTCCCTATCTGACTTGTGCGGTCTTATATCAACCACATTAGTCTCTCGTGACCCAGCTCACCTGGCTTCGCCTGAGCGCCACCTAGCTTTCTCGTCCGATAGCAGACCAAAAATTGGCCTTTACACGAAACTCTATTCTGAGCGAGCCATCACGGTTCACCTGGTAGCCTCGCACTTGTAAGAAAGCTCTTTGTGAGAGAATGGGTCTCCAGATAGAACACACTGCCCTGAATAAGAGAAAGGGGAACGCACTGTGGCTGTACCTGGATTTTTAATTCCATCCAAACAATTTTTACCAAAGACTCGGAGCGGAGTGGTTATTAAAAATAAGACGAGCTTCTCGAGAAAGCTACTGAGGACAAAGATTTGAATAATGGTCTACGGCGTAAACTACTTGCCCTTGAATTCCTCATACGACCCATAGACAGCGCTCTGATAATGCACCTGGTGGATAACTGGTACACACATGTTAACATAACCAAAATCAAATATATTTAAATAAACTAGGTGATCTGTATTCAAATTATTAAACCGAGATAATAATGGTTAGGAAATTGTGAGATGGCATTGAGAGATTAGTGTGAACTCCCACTTGGGATATATCCGTCATTAAGTCGACAACCTCAACTACACAATGAACGTGTATATTAAATGAATGACACCTTGTCCTACTATTAATGAATCGTAAGAAAACGTAAACTATGAGAAGGGATCATTCTACTGCTTCTACGTGTCATTTACTATTTGTGTATTTAATTACGGCTCATTAATTAATAAAGTTTTCAATATTTATGCTATATGGGTTTTGTAATACTGGAGTCTCTGTAGCCTCATGCATCCCTAAGTAACCTTCATAAGGGCCGAGTTGACCTGACAGGTTTTGAAAGTATTTTTAACAACATTTGGATTTTCACAGTCGCCGTAATTTGGAACATAATGGTGCTGAAACGTTCCAGCTGTCTTCCGGTCTGCGCTGCTGATGCTGAACCAGAGATCACTCCGTCTTTCACTGAAACGTTTTATACTTACACACCTTCGCTACAGGCAGATATGATAATTGGGTAGATGCAGTAGCAAACTCCGATGATTATTCTTACGCTGTCGTCACACTAGGGGGAAATTACTGAAAAAAATAAGAGATTCGATAAAAGGAGACCTCTTCCGATGAAACTGAACCGTGCGCAGACACGAATCGGCTCTCATTCCTCAGTCTACTGTCTATATGCTTACATGTGAACACGTACACATTCCGTAAAAATTCTTTGAGAATGAAAAATGCTTCACTGTCTCACAAACTTATTTATTTAATCTTTCTATAGCCTTTACTAACATTTAATTACATATAGGCTTACTTTAATACGAATTAGTGAATTTATTACAAGAAAAACTAAACAAACATCCATTTCCTTTGTATGATCACAAGTGGCCAACGTCCAAAACATAAGGTAAAGTCGGGTAAAAAACAAGTTCCCCCAAACTCATGATTTATACATATCCGAACACTAAGAGCTTGACAAATAATTACAGCCGGCCGGTGTGGCCGAGCGGTTCTAGGCGCTTCAGTCTGGAACCGCGCTAGCGCTACGATCGCAGGTTCGAATCCTGCCTCGGGCATGGATGTATGTGATGTCCGTAGCTCAGTTTGTTTTAAGTAGTTCTAAGTTCTAGGGGACTGATGACCTCAGATGTTGTATTTCTAAGAAGCTTACATCGCTGTGATCAACTTATTGTAATCGCGCGTTGACTACTGCACCTGACAAGTTTTTTGGGTAAATTCTCGGTCCACGCAGTAATCATCTAAGATTGCCAAAACTGTTGTAGCAGAACACATTCCCTTCACCCAAACATTACATTCATGTCTATAGACAAAGAGGAGAAAAATTGGAATAAAGACACGTTAAATCACTCTATCATACAGGGTGACTATTAGTGAACTGTAAGAAAAAAAAAGTTAATTATAACAAATTACGCCGTGCACACACTTTTCGCCATGTAAAGACCATTGCAGATATCCGGATTTAGGTTACATGTTCGATATGCCTGCCATCATTGGCGATTATGTGGCGCAGACTAATAGCGAAATGCTGCATGATCCTCTGAAGTTTCGGAACATCAATGCTGTCGATGACCTACTGAACGGCTGTTTTCAGCTCAACAATGGTTTTGGGGTTGTTGCTGTACTCCTTGCCTTTAATATAGCTCCGTAAAAGGTGGTCGCATGTGTTGTTTAGATCGGGAGAATATGGCAGGCAATCTGGGCCCAAGCCAGTGGCCTCTGGATACCCCAGTGTACATCAAACACTCCTGCTTGGATTAGATCGAGCTCCGTCTTTCCTGAGCCACGTCTTTTCGAAATCACGGTCACTTTGGAAAATGAGTATGAAATCTTGTACCAAACATTCACGTACCGTTCTGTAGTCACCGTGCCATCAAGGAATATCGTACTGACTGCACATTGCAACCTACACAGTCACCTGTTGAGGATGAAGAGACTTCTCTAACGAGAGATGTGGATTTCCGGTCCCCCAAATGCACCAGTTTTGTTTACTGACCACCCCAAGCAAATGGAATTGGGCTTCTGTGCTAAACTAAACCATACACCGCCATACCGAGGCCAAGCGTATAATTTGAATGTCCTGACGCAAACTGTTCAGAAGTTATGATGATTTTATTTCATCCATGGAATGAACAAACAGGCACTTTCTTCTTCCTCCAGGTCTGCTACGGTAAGAACTGAGTGACGAGGCGCAGAAATAAGAACACGGAGTTGTCAAAAGCTATGAAAGAGATCTGCTGGATATCTTTCAAATTTTAAAGAGGATTTGGTTTCAAATGAGAATAACGTTTCTGACAGTGAGCATCGCATGAAAGACCCAACGTTGAGTGTCATGGTCAAATTATTATTGTTTCAATATTCGGTAATTATAATTAGTTTACACCAGAGTATGGCACCTGCATAACAAAAGAAGGTATGGGAGCGCCAAACAAAAACCCCAATCAGAATGTCATTAATTTTCGCAAACAACAGTATTTTAGATCACGGTTGTAAATACTTAATAAATTTATATTCCACATAATAGGTCTATTCCGTTAAATGAAATAAAATACAATATAGCTATTAACAATAGAAAGATTCTCGGGATCGTTACAAGGGTTTTAAATCGTCATTGCTAAGAGACAAACGGAACTGACAGGCGGGCTTTGCTGAGATGCTGCAGTTAAACTCATTTATCGAAAAATGGCCGGTCTGATGGCGCGGCTGAATACACGCTGTTGTCGGCTGGCAGGATCTCCAGAGAAGTGGCGTGGACGCTGCAGTCGGTTCGTATTTTTCGACTGTGACCACAGCTGTTTGTCTGGCATTAGTGGCGGTGACGTCTCGTCAAGGCCGTTTTACGATGCCTCCACACTGGAGTCTCCATGTTAAGTCTCTGCTAATGAGTCTTCCCGGGAAGTCAACTCTTCTGTCTCAAAGTCAGGTCTTCATGTCAGACCATATCTCTCCAATCAGTCTCTGACCATGCTCTCTTTTTGGCCATCTCTTTTAGTGGCCAATTGAATTATTTTGCGACAGCTTTCTTAAATGTGTGCACCGACCACGATTCCCGTAGTAGTAAGGCCACACAGAACCACGCAATCTTACTCGCAAAAGGCATTCTTTCACTTGTAAAGATGCGTCTAATCCGTTAAGTGTTGACATTCCCTATCCAGGGGATGTGTTCGTTTGCCGTCTCTGAATTTGCACGCTCAAATGCCTGCTTTCACTCCAGGCTGACAATGTTTTCGGGACCTATTTGGACGTCCAGTAGAGTCTGACTGAAAGTCCTGTTATGTCTCTCAACCTGCGACTCGAAATTTTTCACCACTTAATCACCAGGCGGCTACGGTATATGGCGGCAGGCAACCGTCTCGCGTAGCCGATGTTTTACGGCCGTCTGAAGATTATGACTGATGGCATGATTCGTGAGCCTAAATGAGTTGACAACTTTACTTTTGTAATTGATATTTTATAATATTTGAACGACTGATTAAATAAGTTAACTGTCTGTTCTAGTAGCGCCCAAATAAAATTCAGTGTTCTAGAAATTAAACAAGCACACAAATAAGGAAGGGTATTTTGCTTGAACGAAGTGTTTTGTAGCGAACATTAGGCTCTGAGCACTATGCGACTTAACTTTTGACGTCATCAGTCGCCTAGAACTTAGAACAAATTAAACTTAACCAACCTAAGGACATCACACACATCCATGCCCGAGGCAGGATTCTAACCCGCGACCGTAGTGGTCGCTCGTTTCCAGACGAACATTAGGGATGATGGGTGTCTAAAAATAAATCTTTCTTTACAGGATAAGAATTACAGAATTTTTTGAAATAACCTCTAAACGGTTTGCGTTATAAAGTTCAAACTGCACGGTTGGGCGCGGGATGTGATGAGAATAAGTGTGATGTGCAAATGGTTTGGTTTAGTGACGAAGCCCACTTTCATTTGGATGGGTTCGTCAACAAGCAAAACTGACACATTTGGGGATCTGAGGATCCGCATTTTGCGTTGGAGAAGTCTCTCCACTCTTAACGGGTGACTGTGCGGTGTGCAATGTCCAGTCACGGAGTAGATGGTGCGGTATTCCGTGACGGCACGGTGACTACCTAACGGTACGTGGTAGTTTTGGATGATGATTTCATCCCCCTTATCCAAATCGGAGGTTTCGACACATTGTGGTTCATGCAAATTGGAACTCGACTCGATCGAAGCAGTAGAGTGTTCTGTATCATGCAGGAGCACTTTGAGGAGCGCATTTCGACTCTGGGATACCCAGAGGCCACTGGCATGAGCCTCGATTGGTCGCCATATTCTCCGGAAAAGAACACACAGAGTAGTCTTTTCGTGAGGTATATTAAAGACAAGGTGTACAGCAGATTTCGTGATTTCACTGACGTGTTGTCTTCTTGTTTCAGTATTTTGGCGGCCATCTCCGGTAGCCATCTTCAAATTCTCAGCATATATATCGAGAGAAGAAAAGAAAAATCTAGCTCTAGTGCTAAAGCCTGACGTATGAGCATAGAATGGGCCACTGATTGTTGATCTGACTAAAATATGTATGAGGTCTATATCCTGTAACATATGAAGAGATAACAAACAATGCGGGATGTACCACGCATAGCGAGAGAACCGTTTCCTGCTCCTTTTGCAATTCCCCACGAAAATATGGTTACTGGCGTTACTGAAAGGCGTTTATTAGGAACACTAATCCTCTTGAAAAACATATTTAGCGTATACGTACAAAAACACCGCCGACTGCAGGGTTTATTTTCTTAAGCACGATTCCGAATGGGAGGAAGCGTATCTGATTTTATTTTCCTTTAAATTCAACAAGTGTTTTGGGCTTCTTAAGTCCTGTTTATCGTTTCACCGAAAATATTCTGCTCAAAACAAGTGAAAAGATTTCTTGTTCCAGTGAAAGCGAAAGGTTTATGTGAAGATTTGTCGTCTGCAGCAAAAGGAGAAAATAGCTTGGCAGGTGGATGTCTTCGTAACCACGCTGCTGAGCGTGAAATAATGAAACTACGTGCGGGTGTGGGTGGCAGACAGCGTGGAAAACGTGCGGACAACTTTTCAATCGGGACATATGTATGCGTCGAGGAGCTGCCGCTGGCAAACATCCAGACAGGTAGAGGTGTAAATCTGTTTTCTAAAGAGCACGAAAGAGATGCAATAAATATGGCATTTTCGTCAGCTATGTCAGAGAAATAACTTCTGCTCTTCTCGAAAGAAAAAGTGCTTTAACTTTTGCAGCCAAGCCGGCAGACGACGGGAAAGACAGTCGCCGGAGGCAAGAAGTGTGCTGAGGTTCCAGGTTTGTTCTGAACATATGACAAAGTTAATAATTAACATGAATATTCAACTAACAAGACTGGACGTAACCCAACGGATTATAAACTATTTACTTTACATTAAAAATTACGTCTTTCTCATTTTGTCGTAGGCGTAATTTTTAATGTAAAGCTAGTAAAAGAGGACGAGTTGGACCAGGATTCATTCAAACTAAAGTAAATTGTTGAACTAAGATAAAAATTATATTATTACTGCTCAAAAGAAGGAATTAATGTTTTAAGTTGGTAATATTAAGCCTGTAAAATTCTCGAACTGTAAGAGAAAAAGAACTTCTATAGGATCTTCTCGAAGTGCCATTCGCATTTGGTGATGCGATGATGATATTGCATTTATTGGACGGGATCCTTCGGGGCTCGGCCGACGTATTGCACGTCTTTTTAGTTGATGCCACTTCAGCGACTTGCGTGTCAATGATGATGAAAATGATGATGGACACAAAACACCCAATCCCCTGTACAACTTTAAAGCTTCCAGCATGGCACGATACCGTTTAAGATAACCTGTCCCTTGTCAACTCATCTACTTCAGACTTTTCTCCAAACGTTTCGTTGTTTCACTTTTAATGAGTGTTTCTATAATGGAGAGTTACCATGAAGTTCTTGCAGACCTTCGGTCGTTTAATCTGATACCACGAGAAGACGTGACCTGCGCTAGTCCCATAAAAGTTGTTTCGAATGTACGATCATTACAAAAATATTTTCTATAACCGTAGCACCGTTCACTGACCTCCATACCACGACCATGTCCAATTCGAATGACTCTCTCAAATAATTCTGCGGCAGATATTGCACGGATCTGCAAACACAGTGTTTTTTCACACATACTCTTATTAAGCAAAGCACTCTCTACCTGCTCTCAGTTCTCTGCGCCTAAACTGAAACCGAACTAAGCGGAGACAGGGACGGAAGAAGGTCGCCTCGAAGTTTCCTGCAAGCGTGCCGCTCAATTTAACAAGCGAGACAGCCCCCATGACTGTGAGTGACATGTGAATAGTTGAGGGTAGAGGGCTGGAAAGTGGGCGGAGTGGTGTTTTCTGGGTAGGGAGTGGGAGGGGAGGGGGGGGGGGAGGGGATGTTGGGTTGAGGGTAGCAGAGTGACAGCCGCGCCGTCTGGACTGCTGCCAAGCGGGAGGTCGTCCTTTCAGGCGCACAATGACTGATTGATGATTTACATAGCCCGAGGTTTCGCTGCCCATAAATCTTTTCAGCACTAATGGCGAGAGCTCGTAATGTAGCCAGTGAACCGCTACTTCCACCAACTTCGCAGTTTCTCTCGTTTGTCGATGCCTGTCCTTAGCACGTCAAACGCTGTTGTGTCAGAGACTTTCAGATATTCAGCCATGGATAATAACTGCAAGTGAGACTCATATACTACCGAGACTAGTGTCGTACAACACAGTTTAGCCACACCCAGTGGTACTGACGTCCAAGTTCCTACGTTAGACAAATGGCCATTGTATCACTTTTGTCTATCTACGAATGCTTTTGATTTCACTTCTGTTTCCTTAAAAACTTTCGATTAAGCTTCTCTTCTAAATAAATGCTCCTGACTTTTCATTTACTGTTT
The DNA here is from genome assembly GCF_021461385.2 of Schistocerca piceifrons. Lineage (NCBI taxonomy): Eukaryota > Metazoa > Arthropoda > Insecta > Orthoptera > Acrididae > Schistocerca > Schistocerca piceifrons. The sequence goes on from NC_060141.1 coordinate 492,110,800, forward strand.
CGAAATATTAGCTGTCAGTACATCAAAGAAACCATATTCATCGGTGGACAACAAAGCATAATATACCTCACGCTTTTCTCGTACCAAAATTAACAATTCATAGTGACACAACACATGGTAGTGAGGTATGAAAGTTGGCTGTCACATTCGTGTCATTCACCCCTTAATTTACAGCTTTCATATTCGGTTATTTCAGCTATTATTAAACGCATATCTATTCAACAATTACAAGTCTATACCTAGTCATAGTCTGCGAACAACGTAGTTCTCAGGTCAGTCAGTGAGTTGTTTAGGATTTATTCTTCGAGTTCCTGCTGAGATGACCACCGGCGTCACTGCCAGTCTAGCGCTGAACTCTTGGGTCATCTACATGAAGACGCACGGAGTATGCCGGCGAGGTAGCGAGAGATCTTGTTTTGGAGTGTGATGGAGTGGTTCCTTGCTTGCTGTTCCACGGGGCGGTAAGATTTCATGTGATAGTGTGCTAGCTAAGCACGTTTTCAATACGTGGTAGTTAATCAATCACGGGGGTGTTAGAGTTGATGCGTAATTACTTTCTCGATTGATATCATGAGCTTTAAAGTACAGGTTTCACCCAAATTTTCATGATGTGGAAGCGAGACTTCCACAAAGAGACCGGATATCTGAGCCCCTGTAGGGAGAAGAGGTTTCGCTGTATGGTATAGAATCTGTTTGGTGTTACTTCATCCCCATGGTACTCCTTATGAACGGTTTATAGACAGTGCTTTGCGGAATGTGTAGACGTTGCTTTTGTTTGATATCCTCATACGTTGGAAATGAGTTGCCAGATGATTTCTGAACATTGTTACACGTTCTATCGTGGTTTATCTATTTTTGGAGATTGCTAAACAGACTTAGGCGAACTCAAGTGCTCTTTTAAAGCCGGCCGCTGTGGATGAGCGGTTCTAGGCGCTTCAGTCCGGAACCGCGCTGCTGCTGCCGCCTCGGGCATGGATGTGTGTGATGTCCTTAGGTTAGTTAGGTTTAAGTAATTCTAAGTCTAGAGGACTGGTGATCTCACATGTTAAGTCCCATTGTGATTAGAGTCATTTGAACCATTTTTAAATTAATTGTTTTAACAACACATTCACATTTAGACTAGTTTATACCGACTTGCAACATATATATCAGTTATCGACGCGGAGCATATTACTTGTCTTCAGCAATGGTAAAATTATCCCAAAATTCGTACTACAGTCCAGATCAAAATTTGCGTCAGTCACTGTGAACATTATACTTCGCTTTGCATAAAAGACAAGCGTTGGAGTTGATGAAGTAGGGGGAGTCGCAGTTTTTTCTTGTGATATAGCAAGTGGCATTACTTTTTGTTTTGCCTTTGTGTGCTATGTTAGCAAACTGCGTTCACATGCCCATGGCACAGCGTGAGGCTATATACCATATTGAACATAGGAACACTGCAAGTAAAATTAAGTTGTTGTTCTGGCAACTGCAGAGTCTCAAAGGTTATTTACAATTTTCATTCGTGTACAGTGGCCTCGTTTACAGAGAAGGGACCAGTCTAATTTATTGCTGCCATGAGTCTTGAATACTGGTATGGTACGGAAGTGCTGTCCGCATTACATCCAAAACACCGACCGACATCGATTCACTAGCTTCCACATTGCACTTGCTACGAAAGTATGGTAGATCTTCGAGCAATCCAGTCACTAGAATACGGCGGGCAACCATAAAAATAAGGGCAAGCAATCATGCATAAAATGGGTGTAAACAGCTTTAGTCCTTTGTTTTTCCCTTGTATTACCAATAGAATTAAGTTTTGTTTATAAAGTAAGTACTGGAGTAACTCAGGTTCTAGGACTAAAATTTGATGAAGTACTTGCTGTTACCTGGGGCTGCTCTAGCTAGTCGGTAGCTTCGTTGTGATGAATGATAGTGCGTAAGCAATTTTACGTTCTATGATGTCAACTGCCCTCGCGTGCTTTTCTGTTCAGGTAAGCATAGCTCGCGATGTGACCATCCTCCTGCCCAATCCCAAATTCTGTGGTACGTGCAGCGTCGCTGCCTAGAGTCAACGTAAATTGATCCCTGACAGTTCTTTGTAGTGGGCTGGGAGCAGCAGCTTAGCGCACCTACCGCAACCAACAACGGTAGGCGATTTTGTAAACGTCTCTATAGCAACGGCTCAGTGATGCTGGAGCCCTTTCGAAAGTTATTGCTATTGCCTGCCGCCATTAGCACTTCCCAGTTTAAAGTTGGCTTCAGCGTTACCAGCTGTCAGGGATTAATTTCCGCTGGCTCAATTAAAGCGAAGCAGTGCGTGAAGTAGGCGTGGACCGGAGCATGCATTTCTGCACAGTGCTATTGAAGTAGCTATACACTAGACAAAGTGTATGTTGTGCAACAATTTTAATAATTCTCTTAAATGGTTTATGTCCACGGACGCAAGAAAGATGTTTCATTGCCCACTTCAAACTTTTAGGATTTTTTCCCTTTTCTAAATAGCCTATGTTCTTCTCCAGGGTAGCAGATATCATCGAAATCGGTTTGGCTCTATAGTCATGAAACGCGACAGACAGACTTACTTCCTCATTTTACAATATCACTGATTAAACACGTCAAGCCGCCCGGAGTGGCCGTGCGGTTCTAGGCGCTGCAGTCTGGAACCGAGCGACCACTACAGTCGCAGGTTCGAATCCCGCCTCGGGCATGGATGTGTGTGATGTCCTTAGGTTAGTTAGGTTTGAGTAATTCTAGGTTCTAGGCAACTGATGACCTCAGAAGTTAAGTCGCATAGTGCTCAGAGCCATTTGAACCATTTAAACACGTCAAGCATTGTATGAATTCATAACGATTAATCGTGTTACTTAGAACATATAGACCAATAAAAGCATTATCTCAAATATGGCAACGTTCAAAAGTCAAAGAATAAATAAATTTTCAGGACGGTAATATTTTCCCTTTTTTGCGTATTATTTTTCAGATCAGTAAGTATCTTGTACAACTTTCTTTCTAAAGTAGCCTATATTCTTCCCTCACTGTTAAGCTATCTCCATATCATTTTTAATAAAAAAAATGTCTCTGAGCACTATGGGACTTAACGTCTGTTGTCATCAGTCCCCTAGAACTTAGAACTACTTAAACCTAACTAACCTAAGGACATCACACACATCCATGCCTGAGGCAGGATTCGAACCTGCGACCGTAGCAGTCGCGCGGTTCCGGACTGAGCGCCTAGAACCGGTAGAGCACCGCGGCCGGCATCAAATTTAATAGAAATCGATTGAGCAGTTTAGTAGTGGAAACGTAACGGGAGAGTATTTTTCACGTTTAGTAATATTAGTATGGATCCTCAAGGACTTCAAGGCGGCAGTATTCATATAAGGAACTCGCATGTTTCAATACGAGTGCTCTCGCAATACATGAGATCCATTGTCTCTCCTGTTTAAATCACAGTTCATTAATACCGGAGACGTGTCTTTCATTTTGAATATGATGTTATTTTACAAAACATGGAGGTCATGCTTCGTCTGCGAGTCAGAAGCCTCAACTTAGGTTGGGTGAGAAATAATTCTCAAAATATTTTATAGCATAAAGTTAGCTTATTGGAATGAAAGGTACGCATTATTCATTATGTATATAGGAAGCTTGTTTACGAAATATGAAAGCGATTTTTAATTATATTGACAAAACGTGTTTAGCTTTGAACGACATTTGGCCGACAACCAACGCTAGCTTCTGTACACAGTGCAGATACTTTAGACTTTATATGCCACTTAATATAGCGTTAATCACATATCTTAGGGAGAAGAGAGAAATATACTTTCTTCAACAATATAGGCAGAGCTTTCATTAACTGGATTTGGGACCTTTAGCAGCGACGGTGCGTACATTAAATAAATCGAAAGCACTATGCTATAAATATATTCATAATTGCGTTATTAGCGTCAAAACGAGCTTGAACCCCGTTTCCAGTGACGTTGTCGGGAATACTATAAACGCTAACCATCCCTCATTGTTATCACGGTTCTTGTTCTCTATTAGCAATAAGCGAAAATAGATAACTATAACTAAAATTGCCAGGAACTCTTTGTTAAACTGTTCTTCTAAAAATCTGTTTGCTAAAACAGATGCACACTACCACATGTATTCGGAAGCTACTAGTGTCGGATTTTTCTACCTTAACAGTTTTTACTCGCAAATAAATCAAATAAAAACAGTCTCCATCACGTTTTCAGATTTTTTATTTGTTAGCAACCAGTTTGACCCTTTCCTCAGACCGTCCTCAGGCTTTTTACCGCTATTAAGGCTGCTGGTGGCGGCATACGGAGTGAGATTCATAGAAGTACGGTTGTCACTGTTTTTATTTGATTTTTAACACTTTATACCGATCGCTGTGCTAGAATCCATAGAATGCATTCGAAAATTTTTAGTTTTTACTCGCTTTGTTTTATGTTTTTGAATGTCAGTGTGTAACTATTTGATGTATATGTTACTTAGATCTTCTCTTGTGTCATAAGGGTATCTTAGTAGCACCAAACCGGGCATTCATCAGAATCTGAAACTAATTAACTAATTGAGGTGTAAGGACGCTGAAAGTTATTCAGTCGAGAACCTCTGCACTTATACGCTACACGACATTCATGCAGTAGCCTCGTAGTAATCCTTGGTTGATTCTGTTTCGAGTATGTAGTAACTGAGGCATTGATTGTCTGTTCAGAGACATACGGGATGATAATTTAGTCACTGATACGTTAGACATAACGGTATGCGTAGTAAGGGTAACTCATTTCGTATTGGAGTATTGAATTTTTGGAATTCTTACTTTCTGCTTAGACTCTGGACATGCAAGAAAATTATTTTCCACAATAGCAACTTTTTCCGCTTTTTCTCCTTTTTTAGCGTGTTTTATTTCGGAACTAACGACCTAGAGAGCGGCTCTACGCATGAGGTCTACCGAGTTCCTGCTTCAGCCGGCAGATGGCTGTGTGTGCGCCACATGGCAGGTTGGTCGCGAGATCGACAGGAAGTAGAACAGCGAATATCTGAAACACGAAAAGAATTTATCATTTTATAATACTTCACCACAGCACAGCTTTCAGATCCACTAGCAAATGGACTAATAAAGAAATCGAGACCTTAGAACTCTAAACCTCTAGTGAACTAATACGATAACGTATTAGGAACTGCAGTTACTATTCACTATCTCAGTACACAGTTCTGCAGCAACAGAACCCTCCAAACAAGGAGGAACTAATAAAAGAACTTACTCTCACAGACACCATTGTCATAGATAGGAAAACTGCTCAAGTAGGTGAGTCAAGTGCTTTATTATAAATGAAGGCATCAGTATGAATGAGTAGGTATTGAAATATTTTCGTAAATGACTGAAACGCATAATTAGTATGCCAAGCGCGCAATAAACAGAGGAACTATTTGCTTTTTGTTCAGACCTTCTTAACTGATGCAATACTTTTCGTTATTCTTTATTTGGACGAGGTTTGTCTTGAATAAGACACACACTCAATTTTTTTCTTAGATACCAGTAGGAAAACGACCTCCCACTCATGGGTCAGTAACATTGCCTAGCTACAAAAATTAATGCTTATCATTGTTTTTTTGAGTTTTTACATGAGTTACCGTCATTTCCGTTATCTCGCGCACACTCTAGTTCTCGGTACACACACACACACACACACACACACACACACACACACACACACACACAGACAGCTGCTTCAGTCAGTTTATATCAAACTAGTTGACCAGCGCGAATAATTCGCATTCTATCTTCATCAGTCAGTATATGCCATACAACAGTGTAGACATAAGTAAATGCAAGTATTTACTAAAAATTCATATTTTGAATAGTAATAACAAACATTAGTCTCACCGTAAAAACAGGTATCGTTACACGGAAAATGGTTAACCGTAAAACAAATAAAAAGCAAATATTCTTTATGAGATTAAATTTAGTTTCAAAACTTATTTATTTTACAACACTTCTTTGAAAAAAAAATGTTTGCAGTTTTAAAGCGATTGTCCTTTGCTGTAGATGTAGGAAGTATGCAGCAGACCTCAGTAGTTACTGTGCCTAGAACAGTTGCAAAGTCGAAGAGGAAGAAGAAGGTTCTGCTGCTAGGTAGTTCTCATGGCAGAGGCGTAGGCCAGCAGTTGCAGGAAGTTTTGGGGAGTGAGTACCACGTCACCAGCATTGTGAAGCCTAATGCAGGATTGGGTCAGGTGACTTTTAACATAGGGGGGTTATGTAGGGATTTTACTAAAGAGGATCAGGTAGTGATTGTGGGTGGGGCTGGTAATAGTATTGATAGGGATGGGGAGTATAACATAGATGGTGACCTGGAAAAGATAGCCACTCAGACTGGCAACACGAATGTGCATTTCGTGGAACTGTTTCAACGTCACGATCGGCCTCATCTTAATACAGCCGTCAGGCGTAATAACATGAGACTTGGGGGTGCGCTGATGACAGAAAGCATGGGTCACATTTCAGTGGTGTCGGTGGAGTCTATCAGCAGGACGGGTTTCACTAGACATGGCCTTCACCCTGCGCCTCAACAGGTATGGGAAGGGGAGGTTGGCAAAGCTTATAGGTGACAGCATAGGTGGGGTTGGTGGGATGACTCATGGGAAAATTCCTGCAGTAGTGGGTGTTAGAGCTGCATCTTTTTTAGATTGAAGTCAGCTGATAGGTATTCCTGCTTAAGGGAAGTCTCTCTAACAAGGGAATCACTTTTGACAAAGCTTAGGTATCCAAGTAATGAGGGAATTAGTATATTTCATCAAAATATACAAGGTATTAGAGATAAAGTTAGTGAATTGCTTATAGATGTTGACTCTGAAATTATTGGTGTATCTGAACACTTCTTAAATAAGGAGACAATTCAGAGGCTTCCTTTCCAGGATACAGGTTGGCTGGCAGCTTTTCGAGGAGCTCTTTGTGGTGTGGGGGAGTAGCCATGTATGTAAAAAACGGCATCCCATTTGAGTCAATTGATGTTTCAAAGTACTGCACTGAAAAGGTGTTTGAATGTTGTGCAGGTGTGGTTAAATTTAACGGAGCTAAACTTGTAACTGTTGTTATTTATAGATCCCCAGACTCCGATTTCACAACATTTTTGCTAAAGCTAGAGGAGGTTCTAGGTTCACTTTATAGGAAATACAATAAGTTAGTTATATGTGGTGACTTCAATACTAAATGTATAAGTGATTGTGCAAGGAAGAGGATGCTGGTAGACCTCTTTAATTCATATAATCTTATGCAAACCGTATTCTATCCAACGAGAGTGCAAGGGAACAGTAGAACAACCATAGACAACATTTTTGTTTATTCCTCATTACTAGAAGGGCATTCTGTTAGCAAAAAGGTGAATGGCCTTTCAGATCATGATGCACAAATTTTAACTTTAAAAGATTTTTGTGCTGCAACACGTGTTAAATATAGTCATCAGCTGTTCAGGAAAGCTGATCCAGTTGCTGTAGAGACCTTTGTAAACCTTATAAAGGAACAAGAGTGGCAAGATGTTTATAGCGCTGATACAGTAGACGATAAATATAATGCTTTTCTCAAGACTTTTCTCATGCTCTTTGAAAGTTGCTTTCCGTTAGAACGTTTAAAACAGGGTACTGGCACAAACAGGCAGCCTGGGTGGCTGACTAGAGGGATAAGAGTATCTTGTAGAACAAAGTGGCAATTATATCAAAACGTTAGAAACAGTCAAAATCTAAATGCAGCAGCCCATTACAAACAGTATTGTAAGGTGCTTAAAAATGTTATTAGGAAGGCAAAAAGTATGTGGTATGCAGATAGAATAACTAAGCATTTAAATTCACATAATTTGCTGTCAAATGTTCAATTTAGTGTTAGAAATGGTTTAACAGTTGAAAATGCTATATTCTCTTTTCTCTGTGAGGCTTTGGACGGATTAAATAAAAGGTTGCGAACGCTAGGTGTTTTCTTTGATTTAACGAAGGCTTTTGACTGTGTTGACCACAAAATACGAGTATTATTGCAGAAGTTGGACCATTATGGAGTAAGGGGAGTAGCTTACAATTGGTTCGCCTCTTACTTTAAGAACAGAAAGCCGGGTAATTCTCCGCAATATTGAGAGTGGTAGTGATGTTCAGTCCCAATGGGGCACTGTTAAGTGGGGCGTTCCCCAAGGGTCGGTGCTGGGGCTACTGCTGTTTCTTATTTATATAAATGATATGCCTTCTAGTATTACAGGTGATTCAAAAATATTTCTGTTTGCTGATGACACAGCTTGATAGTGAAGGATCTTGTGTGTAATATTAAAACAGTAACAAATAATGTAGTTCATAAAATAAGTTCGTGGCTTGTGGAAAATAATTTGATGCTAAATCACAGTAAGACTCAGTTTTTACAGTTTCTAACTCACAATTCAACAAGAACCGATATTTTGATCAGACAGAATAGGCATATTATAAGCGAGACGGAACAGTTCAAGTTCCTAGGCGTTCGGATAGATAGTAATCTGTTGTGGAAAGCCCATGTCCAGGATCTTGTTCAGAAGCTAAATGCTGCTTTATTTACCATTAGAACAGTATCTGAAATAAGTGACAGTTCAACATGAAAAGTAGTCTACTTCACATATTTTCATACGCTTATGTCGTATGGTATTATTTTTTGGGGTAATTCTTCTGATTCAAAAAGGGTATTTTTGGCTCAAAAACGGGCTGTTCGAGCTATAGCTGGTGTAAGTTCGAGAACCTCTTGTCGACTCCTATTCAAAAATCTGGGAATTCTGACATTGCACTCACAGTAAATATTTTCTTTAATGTCGTTTGTTGTTAGCAATATTAGCCTATTCCCAAGAGTTAGCAGCTTTCACTCAGTTAATACTAGGCAGAAATCAAATCTGCATGTAGAATGCACTTCCTTGACTCTTGTGCAGAAAGGAGTGCAGTATTCTGCTGCATCCATTTTCAATAAGCTACCACAAGAACTCAAAAATCTTAGCAGTAGCCCAAACTCTTTTAAGTCTAAACTGAAGAGTTTCCTCATGGCTCACTCCTTCTATTCTGTCAGGAGCTCCTGGAAGAGCTAAAAAATTACGCAAATTCCAGTGTTACATTGTTGATTTTCTTCATTTAAACTTACGACTTGTCACCTGAATATGTTTTTTATTTTATACATCATTTTATCTGTTTCTAATATCGTGTTATAATTTCATGTATTGACTCGTTCCATGACCATGGAGACTTCTCCTTAATTTGGTCCCACGGAACAATAAATAAATAAATAAATAAAATTGTCTGTGTCTTTAGCAGAAGCACAAGTGTCCTACGATTTGTGAATTCGCGTAAAAGCCGCATATAATAGTCCAATCGATAAAACGAAGTCTGATAAATACAATCTCGCCCATTGTGACGTCTGACCTTGTGCTTTAGTAACGGTCATAGCGAAGACTACTTTTGTTGGTAATTCTTTTTAACATTCCGGAAAGCGTGGTTAGGTCAGAAGGTGTGATATTAATGCGTGATATGAGCACAGTTTTATCGGGGACAATAAATTTAGCAGTGATGATGCTCTCGCCTAAGTAAGTTTACCACTAACCTTGACCCATTAATTAATCCCTGATTAGTGTTAAGTTAACACAATAGCAGCATCATACATATATTTCCTCATTGGTATTTTTGTAGGTACGACATATACCCTGTATTACTTAATAAACAATAATAACATGCTACTTAGAGCCTCTCTTGTGTCATAGGAGTATCTGACGAGCACCTAACGGTGCATTCATCAGAATCTGAAACTAATTAACGAATTACCAAACTCCCTTGCAATTGCCTTTCATAGCAATGTACACACATTTGGTCTGTGTTACCATCAATGTGTGTTTCCACTTCATTGTCCTTAGGGGGAAGACGGTCAGAACAACATGTTTTTGGAACTTTATGTAGTTGTCTTCTTGCACTGATATTTTGATTGAGGTATGTTGGTGACACAATGTCATTGTCTTGCCGGTGATCTTTGAATTGATCTTGTCTGCGACTGCACTGAGTTTCTCATCCTGCTGAAGCCAAAATTGTCTTTGTTCGTCACTTTAACTGGTATTTCTCCTTCTATGGTCTGCAAAAAATTCTAATGGTGCGCAATTCTCTCTGCTTGGGGGATCTCCCTCTCGGTGTGTTATGCCCCGTGGCATCGTGATAACCTTAAAAGCAGAAGAAAAATGTTTTTTTTTGTAATTTTTCATTTATTAAGAAAAATTAATGTGAAATAAATACTCTATGGAGTAAATGTTTGTTTTACCTTTACTGGTAATGCGAATTAATGGTATGGAGGTTAGGTGAAGTGTGATGATACGTTGTAAACGCTGTGAAGTAATGATGAATTAAAACTTGAATGAAGTAACTTATAAAAGTAAATAGTGCTTGCTCTTGGTAATGGACGTTGATGTAACACAGTTTATTCAAGTACCACACAGCCCTTGCTTAAATGTAGTAAACAACTCCAACCGATATTGTAACAATAATAAAAAAAAGACTGTCAATAGATGGTGCCATCTAAATTCTTTACAGTGATATGTAGGGCCTAAATAGCGTAATAGACTAGGGTTGTGTAGCTCTATACAGCTGTCATAACTATCACACACCTTAGATAAGTAGACTGTACATAGGTAAGACCATCTAAGTCGTTTTTATAATTTTTTAAAATAAAGTTTTTAGCGGAAGTAATAACTTTAAACTATTTGTATATTTTTCGTCATCAGTGGTGAGCGGAGTCATTTATTTTTGTGAAGTAATAGGAGAGAGATGGCGTATCGACAAAGAAATACCATTGAGAAGCAGTATACATGATTTGTAATGAAGTATTCTTACTGTATTATATACGGAATTACGGTCTGCATTTCAGTTAGTTGACATTCTACTTTCAAGACTTTGTTCGTTTCTTATAAAGCGACACTGTCCGGTTTTAGAGCTAACCCACCAATACTGCACAGAGCCTTCGCTGTACGTATAAGAACTGCATGTGTTCACAATTTCGTATACAAGGAACAGATGATGTTGCAGTAAAACGTAATATGTATTTGTCTTTATTTCATTAGATTCAAGCCATGCAGGATCTCTCAGTTTAATGTGGGATGAAATTATGTAACTATCTACAACGGACAGTAACATTTGCTAAGAAGACAATTTCATTTCATGATTGTTATTATTTTCATGTGTGATAAAACATCATTCACAAAGGTTTCGAAACTGGATTAATAAAAAAAAAATAGAGAAATTCAAAGATGGTGCTTTTAAGGCTTCAGGTGTTATACATGGTCTCCCCCACATGCATACAATGCACACAGCTTCATATAACCAGGTGAAACTGTCAAAAAAGTCGTTCTGCGAGATGTTCTTCAGCTCCTGCATCACGATGGTTTGAACATCGGTTATGCCCCCAAACCGTTGACCCCACTTGTGAATTTGGTCGTTTTGAGTGAGGTTCGTATTGTTAATACCAAATCTTGTCATCCATGATGATGTTTTCCAGAAAAGATTTATCCGTGATTCACGTTTTAATCAAGTCTTGGAAAGAGTACGCACATCATTGTCTTTCTTCTTTAGTTAGGGTGTGTTGGAGAAACTTTGCACTCACTTTTCTCAGGCAGGTAGCAAGCAAAGATGTTAGTTTCCGCCTCTACAAGCGCTGGCTCCTACAGAATATCTCGAAGTTGATTATAAATTATTAGAATTCACATTACTACAAAATTTGGAATCTACAGTTTGACATTTAGGGTGAGAGAATGAGTACAGATGGGTGTCGGCATGGCATATTCATTCAAGTATGTATGTCAGTTCTACAGAAAGTCACTGAAGCAGAGCAGAAAACATACTGTAAAGTTGCACTGTGACTGAACTGAAAATTAGTCACGGGAATCTAGGTTATCACTTACTTTAATGGATAGCTGTCAGATTGAGGGAATATTACCATTGCTCGACGGCGTCCTAGTGGCCTAGGTCGTTTGATACAAGTTTATAATTATCAAGAAACTATTTGTTGATTAACTTTGGTAAATTGTAATGGAAATAATCTGCCAAACAAAAACTATGGCATAAGCTCATAATGCTGGACAGCAGAAAATGGTGTAGGACTGGAAATAAATAATCTAGAGTTAAGTTTGCAATACACAAATTATTGTGTAATAAGTACAATTGCAACGAATATGTTTTGTAAACGCTCGATAGTAAGTATAATTTTAAGTAACTGATTAGCTATATCAAACGCTTTAAACTTACTGTACTGTCAGGAGAAAATAATCATGACAGTATTAATGTTTGCGATCGAGAACTAGTAACGGCTAATTTTTCCAAGAAAATCTGGGCCGTTTGGCTGGTTGGGAGTGGGACAGAGGGAGGGGCCACGAGCGAGGGGAAAAACTGGAGAAGGGGGAAGGAATGAGGATGGGACCTGACAACTTCTGGCTCATGGTACGAGGTACATGTTCCGTACGGATAAACTGGACCTCTGGAGAACTTTTCGATTCGTTCGTTACGGGCACTGTCACGATTTTATAATTGCGCTCAACACATCATAAAATGTAGAGAAACGCAGCCGTATGATTTTTTGCTCCGCAGCCAGCCGAAAAACCGAGTATAAATCATTCTG